>NW_026542936.1:0-92191 GCF_028750875.1 Macrosteles quadrilineatus
ATACTTTCATCCTTATCAATTACAACAAATCCATATTTTTCATCCCAAGCCTTACAACATATTTTTTTAAACATTTCAAATGACATATCAACACCAACATGGTCATTATATATATGTTTTAAATTCATCTCATCTTGTTTAAAAATTATAATTACATTTGCATTATCCCTTATTAATTGTTTTGGAATTTTGCTATATGTTTGACCAATATATATACAGTCTATACTGTTGTGTCTCCCCATGGAAAAATAGTTTCTTATCGTGTCATGGTTTTCACATGACACATCATCGAATATGAATACTGAATGAGGTTTAGCTTCACCAGGTTGTAGTATTTCACTGCTTGCATCGAATTTAAATAAAGATACCTCTTTAACGTCCGATATTATTTTATCTAGTAGCTGGTATTTAGGTTGAGCCAATGATTTGGAAAATATATACACATTATTAAACCGCAAACCATGTGGGTTTGTTAACAAGTTAAATACAACATTAGTTTTCCCACAATTGGACGGTCCACTTACTATAGACCTTACACTGTCTGGTAATAATTTACCATGTTTACCTTCTTTGAGTTTTACATTATCCACAGTTAAATTGTCTATATTTTCAATTTCAAAAGAATATCCATTGTGTATAATGTCCATGACATCACTCTGTGAAGGTTGTTTCATAAATGACGTTTTTTATATAATATTTTCTTTAGACACCCAAGAGTCTTCACTTTTATCAAAACCAAGCCAACGAACCAAAACCTTATCTTTTTTACGTTTTAAAACTTTTTCAACAAGGTAAATATTTCCTGTAGAAGATTTTAACATCTCATGACCATAAAAACCTCCATGTAAAATTTGGCCTTTATTGTCCTTCAAAATATATGTTTCTGGGTACGTTGGTTGCACTCTATAAACAGTGAAAACTTCGTTCGTCCAGTTAGGTAGGTATTTCTTACTAAATATCCCCTTATATTTACTTATACGGACTTTGTCACCTTCAACAAATTTATGTGGTAAAATCTTTTCAACCTTTGGACGTGTGCTTCTTTTAATGTTGTTCAAAACTTGTTCTGAATTATTTTCATTTACTTCACTTGGGGTCATACCTATCGTTCTGTGAAACCTATTGTTGTAGTTGTTCAACAATTTTCCAAGAATATCAATCCACACGTAAGAACCTCTATTTGAAAATTCCTTAAACAAATCTCCTTTTATCGTTCTATTAAATCTTTCGATAATTGCGGCCTTTTTTTCAGATTTTGTTGAATAATGATTTATATTATATTTTTTCATTAACACTGAAAAGTCCTTATTGAAATATTCTTTTCCATCGTCAGTTTGCAAATGTTTGATAACGTTATTATCCCTCTGGATAACAGTCTCCATAGCCTTGGTCACACTTTTTCCGGTTTTATCCTTCAAAGGCATGGCATCAGCAACTTTTGTGAAGCAGTTTATCACGGTCAGTATATATTTAAATCCCTTGTTAAATTTACTGTAAGGTATCATTTCAATTAGATCTGCTTGGTATAAGTCATTAATTCCTTTTAGAACTGTATTCCTCCTTGGAAAGTTTTTCCTTGCAGGTTTATGAATTTCAGATACAATTTGCCATTTAGAAACCATATTCAATCATAACATCCGTCGTACGGCTCAGTCGGAGTAATGGATATCTCTGATATTTATCAATTATTTATATTGGTCAAGGTCATTTTAAAATGTGTAAAAAAGAGGGGGGGGGGGAATAAACCCCCCCCCCCCTCTTCTTTACGGGGAGGATATTGGGACAGAGAAATGTGATATATAGGATAAGCTAAGAAACAGCTTGGATTTATTAGGTTAATTAGTTACGATTGAATAATGTCCAAAAGGAAGTGTGTCAATACCATTTTCCAGTATGTATCTTTTGTTATCATTGGATGTTATTGCAATCTTCTCTTGCACAATCGTATATAGTCTATGGTTGAAGCTTCTAATGGTTTTGAAAGTTGCAATATGAACTTGGTTTTCAAATAAACACTTTTTAAAATGTTCAAACTTGAGTTTCTTCTTCAAATATGAACTTTTAATTCCTTTCGCCTTTTTTATTACACCAATATCGCTGTCGGTGCTTTCAGTGTATAATTTTAATGAGTATAGTTTTGACATTAGTGCTACTACTTCTTCTAATGGGATTCCGTTTGTTTCGTCTTTAAATTTTCCTAACACCTTTTTGTGTTTACCATTGTCATAGTTAGGGTGATCTACCGGGTAGTCGGAAAAGTCGAAATCGTCTTTATACATAAATGTTCGTAAATCTTCATACATATCATGAGTTTTGATCCAATAAAGATATGCGTCGGTATCCATATATATAATTCCAATATTGTCTCTTCCGTAAAATGAAACCATCTTGTTATAATGAAAGTCGTACATGTGTGTTTTTGAAATGTCAAGTATACACATACCAACATACATAGGTCTATCCATTTTAATAGTAGTTTTGTCCATTGACACACAAACAAGATTTTCATTTATGATAATAGATGATTTAAAATTTGGTTGTCTTACAAGTTTTTCTACCTTTTTGGGATCCGACACTAACTTAACATTTTTATGTTTTCTTTTATTTTCTAGGTCTTTCCAAATATTGCATTATTCATCAGCTTAAAAAAGTCTTTTTGGAAAGCCGATGATGCTGCAGCTCTTCTTTTTGTGTTTGAGTCAATGTATGTTTTTAACCAACATGATTGATTAAACTGTAAAACACGGTGAACCTTTTTTAATTTTAGACCAAGTTCGATGGCTTGTTGGACAACCCAAAAATGGGCAACATAGCGTTCCTTGTCGTTAAGCGTCATCATCAGCTTAGGATGTTTTCCGTCTGGTGGTATTTCAGATTTAGCTAATAGAGGTAAATCATAGTGATGATCATGAAGTGTGGATGGGTATTCAAAATCACACTCCATTATGAATCCGGTGTCTCCATTTTTTGGGATACTTGTTACATCACCTAATAATATTGGATCAATCCATTGAAAATTACCATATGGAAGTGGGTTTGACATTGCCCACCCATATAAGTTATTGGCGTCAAAATACCCTAAATAAACTGATGGGTCCTCCTTCTTGAAGTTTGGAATGTGTTTATTATTTGCTTTGACATGCCTTGTTACACTCTGGGTAAGTCCCCCACGGATACTAGATTCAATCATAAGCACCATATCAATGTCTGTTAACAGCTGTAATGTACATTTTGTTTCTTTTAACATAGCTTGCCAAGCTAATCCAGGCGAGGTGTATGAATGTAGAGGGTCTAATCCGTAGGCCGCTATACAGGTGTTACGGAATTCCTCCATTATATCACAAAGAAGTGTTACATCTAACTTCACATAAAAGTCACTATACTCGCCTAAGGTGTTCATGTTTAACTCACTCCATACCTGACAAGCATGTTGATAGTCTTCAGGGTCAATATTAGAATCATTTAACTGACTGTAAAATGCCTCAATGGGTGGTAGTGAGGTCTCGTTAAATCTTTCAGGATTATCAATATAATCATAAGGGTACACTCCTTTACGAAGAACCAAATCCATGTGATCAGATGCGACAATCTTTTGAGTTTCAATAAAATGTTCTCTTTGCAAATTAGCTGTCAATTTCTCTAAACTAGAAGCCATGAATCTGAAAGAGTCTACAAACCTTAATTTTATTTTACCCACTTTTTTCGAAAAACTAATAAATTTCTCCGTACTTGTAGCTAAAACATCAATCGCCCCTTTGTCTCTACCTAATTCAGGAATTATGAAATGAGAGTCATATCCACTTAAATTGTGGAACACTATTGGGATAAACTTTGGTAATTTAAAATTAATGTTACAACTGTTGCAAGCAGGGCCTTTGTAAAAACCAGTCAGGTGATCATGATCCCGAACACGCCTGTTGTCTTCTGTAAAACTACAGTCACAAAGGTAACATCTATCCGCACTTTCATGGAATGTCAATTCATCATGTGTAAGATTAATCATTGGAACTACATAACTATACAGTTTTTCCACCTTATTAGCTATATCATAAAGGTTATCTACAAATGACTTAGCAGCATTTTCACCGCGATATACAAGTGGTTGGGTTGTCAACCCGTACTGACGTAAATGATCTTCATCCAAAGTTGATTTAAGCATTAAACAAAAGCTGTTTGGTTCATGAAATTGAATTTTTTTAATTTTGCTTTGATCACACTCATCTAAAACTAAAGGAACTAACGATGACTCAAAGTCTGCATATATAACAATTGGTATTCGATATTGTTGAGCCGTTTTGTTGAATTTAATAAAAGCTCTATTAGGGTGAGGTAATTTAACCCTTACTTCGTCCTTACTATTGCAGAGACGTTGGTGGTCAAGTAACCATTCCTTACCCCCCAAATGAAATGGTTTGGCAGCGTAGCAAAAACACCGTTTGCAAATGGTGAGACTCATCTTCCTTTTGGATAACTGTCTTGATAAAAGTGCGTAAAAGTTTTTTATGTAAACATAATGTGAGATTTTACCATTTGTAAGAAGTAAAAGATCTGTATGGTCTCTACGTTCATGAGATGTAATCTGAATAGGAAACACATTATTAGACTCATCCAATCCATACACATTAACGGATGAATTAAGATTTTGTTTTTCGAATTTCTTGATATCTTTTAAAGACACTGGGTAAACCAAACCTGTAAAATTATATTTATGAGCCACTTCACTATAATAACGGCTTGGTCTATAGGCGTGCCTGTCTTCAACAAACTTTGCTAAAACAGCATACTTAAAACACTCATTGTCTTCATTTTGAACATTTATGCAAGTTCTTGTATTAGCAATCTTTTTGGGCAGTGGGATGAAACTACTACCTCTATCACCATACCCATGTTTATGTACACGTATATCTAAGCTGTCTACGCTTAACAAAGACCACCCAGATCCTCTTCCTTCATGTTCAGATATTTTAACAACAATTTCTTCCAAGCAACTGTCGACTTCAGCCTCCAGATCAGTGGTTACCATGATGGATTTATTTCGTGTTATAAACCCCCGAGGGGACACCTCATTTTGTACATTTGTAAATCTAGTGTCCAAGAGCAAGCCAAATTTGATAAAATTAAGTCTGGTTAGTTCCTGTTGTAGTGTTTTTATGATAAGGGGTTTAGCTTTTAAAATAAAATCTGACAAATCATAATTTGTATTAGAAATTTTGAAATGGTTTACTATGGCTTTAGGAAATGCTTGGGCTAATATTTCTACTGATAATTGTTGGTTTGGTGGTGCATACTGTATAACTGTTGGTCTGTTCTGTTGTAAGAAGGGGTCTTCAATCAAATCTTCATATTCCATAGGTGTTGAAGATTCATTAGACATATGTAATAGTTCATTATGAATATTGAGGAGAAATTCATCCTCAAAAGACTCATGACAATTTTCACATTGATACATTTTCGTAGTTTAAGACACTACTAAGGAAACTAGCTACATTACACACTGCATGGTTGTGTTCATAGGAATGATATCAGTTGCGTGCGTGACTTATATATATAACACAGTGTATAACCCCCCACTCTATTTATTCAATAAGGGGGAGGGGATTAGACCCCAACCCTTTCCACCAATGGCATAAGTATTTTATGGTGGTGGTGGGGGTCGTGGCGGGATTTTATAATAACGCAGGAAGCAGCATTATAGCTTACATATTCGCAATGCCTCCTACGGACCACACGAACCTTACTGGAGTAGAGCCTCGAATCTGGGAGACTGATTTTGATGAAGCACAAAATGAAAGTGATACAGAAAACGACGAGGACTTGCAAGAGATGCTAGAGGAAGAACAACTGGACGAGGATGTGAACAACGAACAAGGTCAACCCACACCGAACAATGAATTTCATTCGGACTACTGTGAAACACCAAAGATTCCAGTTCAAGCAGATGAAGTTGAAAATGGAGAAAATAAACTTTGTCGAGTATTACAGTTTTGTGGCAATGTTCGAAGAAGATTATCCTTTAGTTCAGAGAGTGAATCTGAAAATATGTAGCTTTTTACCATTTTTTAAAAACTCTTCAGTTTAACCTTGACCTAATTGTTGGACACAGTTAATCAAGCTAATAGCATCATTACATATTACATCTTAGCAATTTTTAAGTCATGGTGACGTAGCAGAACAAACTATTTGCAATGTTAAAAACATAAAATTCTGGTATATTTATTCCTATTCTTGCTACAAAACGAATGTAGACAAAGTATTATGGCTACTAATAATTTATATATTCATTGGCTATGTCTAATAAAATTCAACACTACTTAAGTATAAATTTGACAACAACTAAAAAGTTTTGTGGTAATTTTCGAAGAAGTTTATCCTTTAGTTCAGAGAGTGAATCAGAAGATATGTAGCTGATTTTATTATTTTTTAAAAACTCTTCAGTTTAACCTTGACCTAATTGTTGGACAAAGTTATTAAGCTAATAAAATTTCCGCAACTGTATTGATCATAAAAACGATACATCTTTACGTCTTAGTAATTTGCAATATTAAAAATGGATCAGTAGGGGTTTTAATAAGAAAAACCAAACATAGAAACTTCTATCATATTTATTTCCATACTAAAAAACGAATGGTAACAAAGTATTATGGTTGCTAACCATTTATATGTTTGTTTTCTATGTCTTGTAAAGTTCAACACTACTTAAGTATAAAATGTACAACTACTATTCAAGTAAACCTGTTAACAAAGATGAAATGTAAAGGAATTAACCTTAAACAGTTAATGCAAATAAATTTTGTGTTTGTATGCCTAGATGCCTTTGAGGATTATGAAAATATATTGAGTTATATCATAAAGTGTTACACTTAATTTATACACAATGGCAATGAAGATCTTTTTGCAAAACACGAGATAAACATAATATATCTTTTAAATGTCCTTAGAATAGTTAATTTTACAATATAGAAAAATGTTGATGTAATATTGGACAACTTGAACAATCAATATGTTTTCTAAAATAACTTTATCAAAATATTATACATGAAACTTTGCGAACACATTGTTAGGATATAACAAATTTGTTTCTAATGTTTTATGAATAAATTAGATGGAAATCTCTGATTAAAATAATCTATTTCTAAAATCTCAAGGTCACTCTTTAAATGCAAAAATTGGGAACGCATTTGTTAGGCTATAACAAATGCGTTCCCAATTTTTGCATACTAAAGGAGAATTTAGAGGATAATTAAGATCAATTTGAAACTAAACCAATTTATAATGTTACAGATGCCCATCCCGAAGACCGATCACGAATTATGTAGTATCGGTGGGTTGTATTCGGGATGGTCATGCCTCTGGGTAATTTAAGTCGGAACCTGTCATTTCCTTCTCTTAAAATGACTTCACCGTTTGGTGTCATCAAAAGAATTTCGAATTTACGATTTTTGGGTAGCCTATCAATTCTGGTTTTTTTAGCTTGAATTTGTGGTGGACGACAGGGTCGAGCAAAGCCTGACGTTCGTGGTTGGCTAGGCAAAATCTTGTCTATCACAACAACACGTGAGGTGCTCGGTGTTGGATCAGATGTACAAGATTTTTCCTGAGCCTGGCTTTTGACGATTATTGATGGTCTTTCAAATGACTGAGGATTGGTAGCGACAGGTTTGCTGCTAATAATTTTAGGTTGAGTGGGTACCATCCTGCTTTTCCCCTTAGTGTGGAGGCTGCACACATTAGCATCAGAAAAGCAGGACTTTTCACAACGCTCACCTTTTTTCACCCCTTTTTGGAAAATATAAGAACATTGTGGCTTGGGCTTAAATGCAGCTCGTCTTTTGGCCATGAGTTTTACCAATTTTTCAGAAGGGTTTGAATGGGGGGGAAGGGATTCTTTTGAGGATTCAGTTTTAGTAAAGAGTTTTCTAACAACGGTGGGTGCAGCAGGGAGGGATTTGGGTGGGGGGTTTGGAATGGTAATTTCAGGAGAATCTATGTCAGGCATTTGGTTCGAGGAGGAATTTAAATTAGGAAGAGTTAGGCTATGTGGTTGAGGTTTTGGAGATGGCTTACGTTTGGGAGTGGATGGCTTTTCTGGAGATTTAATAGGAGATAGCAAGGAGAGAATTATGGGAGAGAGAAGCATGGATAGAGGGGACTTAATTGTTTGATTTTTGGGCGATGACGTAGAAGAAGAGGACGAGGACGATGAAGAAGACGAGGAAGATGATGACGAAGAAGAAGAAGAGGAAGACGATGAATCAGACCGTTTCTTCGACGAAGTGTTACCAGAAGAAGGTTTCTTCAATCTATCTTCAAACAAAGCAGAAGAAGATCCTGGCTGCGAAAGAGTCTTGGCGGCAAGGGAAGATTGAGTTGATATTGTAGTTGTTTTCTTTGCATCGTCAGACAAAGCAGATGAAGAGGATCCCGGCTGCGACAGAGTCTTGCCTGGCTGCGAAAGAGTCTTGGCGGCAGATGAAGAGGATCCCGGCTGCGACAGAGTCTTGTTGACCAGGGTTTCAGAAGGAGTTGATGATTTCATCTTCTTAACACCTCCAGTCAACGCCTCCTGAAGTTTAGATCTCTTCATGCCTGCCACTGGCTTCATTGGCTTGGTAGTCTTTCTTAAGCAGGGGTCCATGGCTTTTCTGCAGGCTGGCAACAGAATGATGTTATTAACCAATATGCTCTCTCATTTATACCCACCCTAAGTGGTGGGGGATATAGATAGACAGAGTGGGGGAAGATTTGAGTGTGGTAAAGAGGTGGGGGAATAAGTACATCTAAAAGGAGGAGTTGCATGTGGGCAGAGAAACTATTTTAAAGATAAAGTTTCAAACAACCAATAATACAAGTAGGTCAAGGTCATTAGTTATTTAAAAAAAACATGCAAAGATTCAAACCACTAACACCAAGTCACAACTACTAAAGCAAATTATCTAGCAAGAAAGACTAAACAGTACATGCATGAAGAACTTTTAGACATATAACATAGGCAAGGGCTTGAAAGGAGCAGCTTGGGTTTACCATTGCTGTATGTTAAGGAAGGGTAGAAATGGGACTTGGTTTGACCACTGTCGCATGTTCAGGAAGGATTTAAATACAACTTGGTTTGACCACTGTTGTATGTAAAGGATGGATAGAAATGCAACTTGGTTTGACCACTGTCGCATGTTCAGGAAGGATTTAAATACAACTTGGTTTGACCACTGTTGTATGTAAAGGATGGATAGAAATGCAACTTGGTTTGACCACTGTCGCATGTTCAGGAAGGATTTAAATACAACTTGGTTTGACCACTGTTGTATGTAAAGGATGGATAGAAATGCAACTTGGTTTGACCACTGTCGCATGTTCAGGAAGGATTTAAATACAACTTGGTTTGACCACTGTTGTATGTAAAGGATGGATAGAAATGCAACTTGGTTTGACCACTGTCGCATGTTCAGGAAGGATTTAAATACAACTTGGTTTGACCACTGTTGTATGTAAAGGATGGATAGAAATGCAACTTGGTTTGACCACTGTCGCATGTTCAGGAAGGATTTAAATACAACTTGGTTTGACCACTGTTGTATGTAAAGGATGGATAGAAATGCAACTTGGTTTGACCACTGTCGCATGTTCAGGAAGGATTTAAATACAACTTGGTTTGACCACTGTTGTATGTAAAGGATGGATAGAAATGCAACTTGGTTTGACCACTGTCGCATGTTCAGGAAGGATTTAAATACAACTTGGTTTGACCACTGTTGTATGTAAAGGATGGATAGAAATGCAACTTGGTTTGACCACTGTCGCATGATAAAGATTCATTCAAACCCTAGATAGACAAGGGTTTGAAAGGAGACAGAACATGATGTGTACCGTGCGAGTACACAAGATGTAGTGAGGTTTGAAAGAGATTCAACTAGTTTTGTGCGCTCTGGTGGGGGGTTGGACTAAGTGGAGGCGTGGTCTACTCAGCCAATCACAGGACAGGTAGCGTAGTGGGGACGGGGCTTGCTGGAGGCGTGGTCTACCCACCCAATCAAAGGATATGAGGTGTAGTGGGGGACTAGCAAGAGCAGCCATTAATTATTAATATTTATTTTGATATTAATATTATTTGAAAGATAGCGGAATAGCCGTTTTAATAATCCAAAACAAGATACGTGATTTTATAATACTTATGGAGATGCAAATTACAATTTAAAATATATTTTTTGGCTTAAGAATGTTCAATAATACAAGAAACAATAAGAACGAGATATGAAGTAAATTAAATTATTAACCGAGCTAAGTAAAATAAACACATAACAATCGTAGCATTTTACAAATACTATTAACTAAAATATATTTAGTTGTACATGTATTTTTTAAGGAAAGATTACAAAGAGATAGAAACCATCTGAACTATGCGTAAACTAAGATTTTTCAAATAATTACCTGTAGTAAATCAGGAATACTCCGTGTTTCAAGTAAAGCTGCGTTAGTTAACTCTAGAAGAAAAAAAAACACATTAAGCAATTAAGTATTAGAACCATTTTATATGTTTATTTTGAGAAGAACAAATCATATGTTAAGAAAATCGTATAAAAAACAACCAATTTAATCGAGCTATATTTTAATAAAGTCAGCAACTGACTATGAGAAGTACCTTGATTAATATTATAATTTAAGAGCATAACAAAAAGTGAAACAATTCATGTACGTGAGAAAGCAATTTGAGATAAAAGAACAAAGAATAATTTAATATAAATACTATTAACTAAAATATATTTAGTTGTACATGTATTTTTTAAGGAAAGATTACAAAGAGATAGAAACCATCTGAACTATGCGTAAACTAAGATTTTTCAAATAATTACCTGTAGTAAATCAGGAATACTCCGTGTTTCAAGTAAAGCTGCGTTAGTTAACTCTAGAAGAAAAAAAAACACATTAAGCAATTAAGTATTAGAACCATTTTATATGTTTATTTTGAGAAGAACAAATCATATGTTAAGAAAATCGTATAAAAAACAACCAATTTAATCGAGCTATATTTTAATAAAGTCAGCAACTGACTATGAGAAGTACCTTGATTAATATTATAATTTAAGAGCGTAACAAAAAGTGAAACAATTCATGTACGTGAGAAAGCAATTTGAGATAAAAGAACAAAGAATAATTTAATATAAATACTATTAACTAAAATATATTTAGTTGTACATGTATTTTTTAAGGAAAGATTACAAAGAGATAGAAACCATCTGAACTATGCGTAAACTAAGATTTTTCAAATAATTACCTGTAGTAAATCAGGAATACTCCGTGTTTCAAGTAAAGCTGCGTTAGTTAACTCTAGAAGAAAAAAAAACACATTAAGCAATTAAGTATTAGAACCATTTTATATGTTTATTTTGAGAAGAACAAGTCATATGTTAAGAAAATCGTATAAAAAACAACCAATTTAATCGAGCTATATTTTAATAAAGTCGCCAACTGACTATGAGAAGTACCTTGATTAATATTATAATTTAAGAGCGTAACAAAAAGTGAGTCAATTCATGTACGTGAGAAAGCAATTTGAGATAAAAGAACAAAGAATAATTTAATATAAAAATTGTTAAGTAAAATATATAGTTTTCTATTATGATTATTAGAATGTGAAGAAATTTTTACGTATGTCAATAAAGCAATCCTCAATAAAAAACAAAGTATAATTTTAGGCAATCACATTTTACCTTTTATAATCCAAACAAGTTAATAATTAATGTATTAGAGTCATATTTAGATATCTCGTTTTGTGAAGAACAATTTATACGTTTATACATTGTTAGTTAAGGAAATCGGTAAACATTTTTTCAATCTTAAAAATGTTTAGTTATTCAGTTTAATCAGTCCATATTTTAACAAATACAAAAACAACAAAAGGTAATTAATATTATCATTAGGACTACAACAAAATATGAGGTGAACTTGAATAAACATACATTTATTTTGGCAAGGACAATGTACATTATAAGATATTTTTTTATCCTAAATCATTTATTTTTTATTATAATATAATGATTTGAGGTAAATGATATAGTTTTTTGTTTGTATATATCACAAGAAAGATTATTTGCGGTTTACATAACATCTGTTACAAAATGTGAGACATTAAATACGTATAGTGATTTAGCGATATTGGAATACCAATTTTCTTAAAAACATAAAACCATTGACTATACACAGAATAGACTTCCCAAGTAATGTAAAAATTTGAAGCAAAAAAGAAACGTAGTGCAATCTGTTAAGTGATAAATCAATCAGCTGTTTGCTATGTACTGCATTAGTTTTAATTAATAGTCAACAAAATACACTAGTAAACTCTAGTGAGATTGGCCTCAAATTTTTATATCACGTGAAAAGACTAAAAACTCACTGCCAATACCTAAACTATTTCTAATCGAAAGCCGTTTTATTCTGTAGAAAATTATTATAAAATAGTCGGTAAAAATGGTTGTAACGTATATTGTTGTATTCATACAGCAAAAGAATTTTTGAGTTAAGATAAGTGTTTTGTAAGTGCAGATTTACCGAAATATTTATTTATAGTCTTGTAAAGTTTTCATATAATTAGGATTATATTTGAAAGATAAGTTAGTTTCGTTTTTATACTATGAGAAAGGTTGTATTTAAATGATTAGACAAAATAGTGGTAGGATCTTTTATACAAATAGTTGAGCTAATTTAAGTAATGATTAAGGAATGAGCTTCTTATAAATAAATAGTAAAAGCTAATATATATTAGGATACTATATGTATATGACAAGAAAAATTAATTACCTGTATATTTAGGGAATATTCCACAAATCACAATGGGACGACGTGTATCACAAACTGGAAACACTTAAACTTAAAATACAACAGGGAAATATAATTAAAACTCTGGAAATTACAAAATGTGACAGGATAAAATTGCTTGACACAAAGCAGTACGCAATACGAATGAAGCGTGTCTAGTTTGCGCGACAAACAACAATCTTGAACACAATGCAGAAACAATAATAGGTTAACTTACCTCCTACATAGATAAAATAATCCATTAACAAAAAGCCGTAACACCGCTAAGCGTAATCAGTGACGCTAGAAAAAGTAAAGCAATAACAGTTAATCACATGTCGGTCCCCCGCGAGAACGAGTAGGCCTAGTTATTTATAGGCACACACATGCGAACACTCACATCTGTTGTCGTTCCGTGAGAATCATCTCTCGGAAGATTGAAACGTCTCTGTGCAAACATTTAGAATTTCTGTAAACACTATATAAGTGTTAACAGAGTAAACTACAGATCATTTGACTCTTAGCTACCGTCAGGAAAACATGTCTGCAAGAAATTCAGCTCCTATTCAAGACCCCAAAATATCTTCAACATCGAATATCTCAAATAATAATATTCAAGAACAAAACACTCAAGAACAAAACACTCAAGAACAAAACGCAGTAGACGTAACTATGTCACCGATACAGAACTCACAAGTATCTAGTACCTCGTACTTTCTCCGCCCAGAGTTCGAAGATTATATGAGACAGCTAGTTGATGGATAGTTAAATGGAACAATACATATTTTTACAATCCAGTACATGGTATATTTGAAACATTAAAGCTGAACATTTAAAAAAACACATTCAGACAACCTTGACCTAATAACAATACCAACCAATCCACAACATACATCGCCAGAGTCGCTGCGTAATTCACGCTGCTCCACAATCACAAAATACTTACCAATTACCTAATTATGACGTCACGGGATCACCCCCGTGTTTTATACTACTCATAAAAAGTTCAGACGAGTAAAACATTACATTAATATTGGAATACAAAGTTTTACACTTCACCGATATTTGTGAGGAGCCGAAGTACCTACAAATAGACCTTCTAAACTCTTTACGACATTGTAAATGTTTAGTGGAGCGAACTTTTCAGTCTACGACTTGTTTCATGTATATTTGCATAAAATGTACATAATGCTACACTCTAATTTAGGCAATGTTTGGATATTTCAAAATATTTAAAACTATTTAAATTAACACACCTTGGCATATATTTACCTACATTCATAACCAAAACATACTGTTGTAAAATTGGAAGTGTGTAAAGCGTCATTCAATTTATCTGTTAAACTTGTAAATATTTTTTTACTGTACTTTTTGCATTTTAATATAAATGAAGAAAACACTAATATCTTATCTATAAAAGAAAATAACTGTTTTATCTTATATTTACTTTTGTAACATTTTGATCAACTTGACTATTTACTTATCAACCTGTGTCACTTTTTGCAATTAATTAAATAATTTTTTTTTTATTGTATACTCAATATATTAGTAAACTATGAGTTCGATCAGCTTTCCAAACATTGTTAGATGAGCATAATTAAATGCACAAATACATAACTTATTCATAATTTAAAAAATTTACAAAATACATCATAAACGATACATCTGCGAAGGCAAACGGGAAAAATAAAATGATCCGAAAAAAGTACAATAATCGATAGATCTTTGTAAGAATATTCTATAAAGTTATATTTTAAACAAATATTTGCATAAACGATAACACTTGAGCACAGCTAAAACTAGTACCCAAGTCTATGTTCAAAGGTTATTATGTTCCTGGGAAAATTTAAACTTTAAATATAATGTACTATTAATAATGATTGTAAATTTTGTTCAGTTAGATAAAATAGAAAAAAAAGAAACCAATAGTTCTCCGTTCAAATTAATTATAGTTGAAGTGTTTAAGTTTTATACCTAATGTAAATGAATAAATTGGGCGTTTTGCATTTTAATTAAGCAGAATGCAAAGTTAGGTAACCTCATTAGCGGTTTATTAAGCACGCGTCAATTGGTTTAAACACTCAATTGGTTTCATTCAACTAATGCGATATATTTAATCGTAGCTGAAAAATTAGTTTTATCGTAAATCTTATTACATGTTGAACACAATTGCCAAAAAATATTAGGAAAAGAAACAGTCTAGAAATATTAAAATTCAGTGCTTTATGAGGGCTAACTGGCTTCTGAGTGTGTAATACGGTAATACATAGCATTTGTTCTTTTAACGTTGATAAATATTCATATAAGTTAAATACATGGGGTATTCTAAAATAGAAAAAATTTTAAGTATGTTTAAAATATTTTGATAGCTTAGTTAATAAAATAACTTGATGTCAGTAAAAGAATAGCGAAATGTTATCCACCAGAGTAATTCAGCACTTAGCGTTTGGATATTAGATCTCTTGCACATTGCATTTCACTATCTAGGGATGCACTTCACATGCTTAAGTGCTTTTCATGAGCTAACACTTTAATGGGCCGCACCTGCGATCATTTGAATTATTCATCCCTCCCCCCTCTCATCTTTATAGCAGTTGATTTAATTATATTTGCAATCCATAAAACGTAAATTTCTGACAGAAGATTGAATTAAGCTTGTAGGTATTTCAAGGGATCCATATTTTCAGTAGTACAATTACACTATTTTCTCTGAAGTTTTATTGACCATAGTATGAACGTCTAGTTAAAGGCGTGGATTAAAATATATTGGTTCTTTGCAATTTAACAAAATGCTCTACTTTATGAATAAACCTGAATTAGGTTTTCGACCTATTAGGTCATAATGCTATTATGTCAAATAACGCATTGCTATAAGGTGATTTGTGGAATTAAAACCAATCTGACACAACAGAATTGCCGTGCTGAAGTCCACCAACTATAACCTTGTCTCTGATACTGTGTAATGTGAAAATAGTGTGAACATGAGCTTTTTCCGAATAAATTTCAAACACAATTTAATCTGAGCTGAAAAGTTTACTTTAAATTAAAAAAGTATAATTTGTAACCATCACACATCAAAATAAAATTTCAAAAGATTGAAAGTTGGAAACAAACATTTATTCCAGCAGCAATTAACAAAACCGTACCAGCCAGCACCGTGGGTGTTCGTAATTTATTTACTGCCAAAGGCGATGGTCCAACAGTTGAATTAATTTCTGTAGGGTGTTTTACTGTACTGAGTGGGTAAGACCACGATATCAAAAACTGTAAATAATAATATGCCTTAAATTATGAGGATATTTTAGAACAAACATTATTTGGTTCATTTTTAACCTGATAGTTTTGATTTGTCTGTTATGTAGCAGAACAAATTATGTGGTAGGTACTTATGTGACATTTTATGAAATTTTTATGAAAATACTATACTAACGTATTCTAAAACACATTTATATGTTTCCAAAATCACAACTATTCATGCTTTTTTATTTTAGAATTGGAAGGATATGATTTAGGTGTTAGATAGTAGCAAGCCCAGGACTTGGACGGTTTACTATAAAAACTGACCAGATCAGATGTGTAGGCAGTGACATTTTCAAACTTTTTTTAGTAAACGGTCCAAACCTTAGGCTTGCTACTATCTAAAGCGTAGATAATTTCTCTAGATAGCAGAACAATTGCATATCGCCCAGTGACGAACGACATCTAGATCTTTAAAATATTATTATGCTTGGAATTAAACCATTAAGTCATTAAGTACTACTACCAAAGCCCTGTTTAAGGGTGAGTTTATGTTACTGCTGTGCTCCTGGTTGATTAAGGTTATAAAGATATGAGCCAGGAAATTACAAAGAACTGTTAAAATAAAAGATCAAGACCCCTTAGGGTTGTAAATGGTATTACAATTATTGAATCTTGATCATAAAAAAGGGAAAAATATATTTTGACGTTATTGCTGTGGTAGAGAATTTAAATAGTTAAAAATAAATCAATAAAATAGATGATACAGAATAAGATTTGAAATGGAATATTAGTTAATAGGATTAATAGGATTCACATCCTATTGCTTAAAACGACTTATTCAGCAATGGTTTCGGTTAAATATATTACATAAATTAATATTATTTAATTTTGTCTAGCAACTTTGATATGTTTACTCAAAAAAGACTAAGCAAGAACCTGAGATAAAATCATCAACAGAAAAAAATTTATAGAAAACAATGCAATAATCAAAAAAGGTAATTTTATAGTAATTGCCAACAAACAAGACCATAATATAAAAAAATTAATTGCTTTAATTGCGCCAACTGATCTTAGTCAGTAGTCGGATATCCTTGAATTGCGCCAATTACTAGAGGAAGTCGCCCGATACGTTTCTTAACGGCGGCCATCTAACTGTATAATTAAGTAGGTTAGGTTAGGCTAGGTTAGGATGACACGTAAACAAGGACGTTCCATCTGCCGTCAACTAACCCTTAACTGGCTCGGGCTTGGTGCAGCTAAGGGACATTTTTGGGGCCCTTTAAAAGGGCTTGCCGCAATTGAGGAACTCTTTGGTCCATTTAATGCACGACCAACTAAACACCCAACAAAATGTATAATAATTACTCAAACAAGTTTGCCTAAGAGTTGTCAGTGCGCAGTAATGTAGTTCTACTCGGGGATTAAGTTAAAGGTGCGAAAATGGCTGACGTTGTGTTTTATGACACTGTACTCATGTTTGGGTTTATTAATAATAGTTCAATAAACTTTCATTTAAACCTTAACATTAGTAGTGATTGTATTTACCGAGGTAAAGAAACGGGTTGTCTTTATGGAATGGATACACATAATCATCCCCTGAGGAGATTATCCATGTGTTTCAAAAGTCTATTTTCTTATAAAACAATGCTGTGAAGCTCACAAACTTTTAGGGGCGAATAAAATTTCAAGGAGACATGATTTTCACAAATGGATTATGTGAACGTTATACTATGTACCTAGACCACATTCCTTGACTTTTTGGGGCCAAAAAGTGTTAATGAGATTTCAGTAGCCTACTTCTTGGTCTGCAGGGGTTCTACGGTTGGGGTATTAATTTAATTCTACTGATTCTGGAATGTTATCTCTTACGAATCCGGAACGTGAGTAATCTACTGGGTGTCCAATAGGAAGGCGGTTTGGAACGAAAGTGTGTTCTGCATTTAAATTGCATCTTTACTCAATCCTATGACCAAGTTGTTTGTCGCGATTTCAATTTTTCTTTAGGGAAACCAATAACTAAACGTCTGTTAAAGACTAATGAGTGAGAATATTTACTAATAAGCACCTATATTTAATTTGGTTTTAGTGTGGAGTAAATCAATGGTTAAATTTTCAAATGAAATAGAAATTAAAAACAACGATTTAATTAACTGTGATTTTAGGAATATTGTGACAAATTAAATTAGTATAAGTCTGATAATCTTGCTGCATTTAGGGACAATTTGTTTCCATTAAAACAATCGGATATAGAATAATTAGAGATAATAGTGACCGATTAGAGTTTGTTATAACAACACTACATTATTTTACGTTTGGCTGAATAGTTTATATTATTTTCGTTAACAAAGAATAATATAATTTCAAAACATAGCATTATAAATTAGGAAACACGTAATTTATTTGACGTAAAATGTTAATAATTGTACAATTTTCAAAAATGCTGGAAATTTTACTTCATATTTTAATTATTTTAAGAAATACGCTTGTAATTGGTATAGTTAAAAAGAGGATGCCCTTGAAATAGTCTTAATATAATTATAATATGTGTATTTTTTTAAGTAATGTGCAAACGATATTTTATTGATGTAGATCTCAATATAATCTCTTGCATGGCTATTGACGAATACTAAATTGATGTTGTTAGTATTTATGTATTTTTTTTTACTTGAATATACATTAATTTACAATCCACACCTTGAGAAAGGAAACAAATTTTTAATTTGGTAAAAACACACGTAAGTTTATAGATTTTGGCATTTTGATTTTCAAAACAGAGGTGCTGTTTAAAACCTTATGATGATTTGTCTTCTAATTTGTAGATATTTGTAATAGTCACTTACGATTAATTTCAATCATAGTAATTATAAGCTTACAACTACTCATCTTGTCACTATTTTAATTATTGCTTTATAAATAAATAGTGGTGCAAGAATATTGTTGGTAAAAGGAACAGCTGATGGATAAACCAAATAAAACGTGACCAGGCCTAAGCGTAGCCTTAAGATTGTTGACGCCTTGCGGTTTATGACGAGACAATATCCCAGAATAAACAAATATTTTACACGACAACATAGATATGATCTAGTCAAATTACAGACGTGACATTTATATTTAACGCTTTAAAGCTGTACTCCTCAGAGCAAATTCATATCAGGGTTTGACCAAAGTTACCCAATATGATTACATTCTTTATATCATTCGTTAAAAACACTCTAGTTTAAAAGAGCTTACATAGGCCTACAGGTACATATTTTTTGCTTACTTATGATTATGATTATGAATATGTTCAATAATAATTTCTTGAAAACCTTAGTTTTTTACAGATAACACTTACCAAAACAATTAATATGATTGAAAATTTAAACTTTAATTTTAGAAAACTATCAAAATCACTAGTTTGTTTTACTCGTTTCATTCATGCTAATCAAATAACGGATGTCCATAGGATCAAATTACTGACAATGTATTCGATAATTCCATCAACAACAGAGATTCTCGTACAAGACTGCGTCACTGTATCAGTGTAATGTGATTACAATTCTCGACTCTGACCACAATCAGCACAATGAGTCAGGTTGGTTTAAATCTGTAGGTTCTTATCAATGTAACCAATATG
The DNA here is from genome assembly GCF_028750875.1 of Macrosteles quadrilineatus. Lineage (NCBI taxonomy): Eukaryota > Metazoa > Arthropoda > Insecta > Hemiptera > Cicadellidae > Macrosteles > Macrosteles quadrilineatus. The sequence continues at coordinate 19,643 of NW_026542936.1, forward strand.
AATTTCTGAAAAAAATAAACCTGTTTACATCATACAAATTATTTAATTATGTTATTTAATAAATGATTTGTAAAGCCTTTATCGTAATTTTAATGTTTTTTGAAATTACGACTTTTGTAGCAACGAATTTATCACTTGTTATACTGAAAGTTATCCTGTAGCCTTATACTATTATGTCATGTAAAACATATTTTTATTCATTTCATCCCTTGGTTGCACTTAAATATTTAATATCAAAATTGGAGAAAACTTTTGAATTTTAGGTATTTAGGCCTATTAAAAATTGCGTTGATTCTCTTACGTTTTGATTATTATTATTATTATTTTTTTTTTTTTTTATTGCGTTCATATAATATATATTGCGTTTTTGTTTTCAAGGTTACATTTATAACATTTTAATAAAAACTTAATCAAACCAATTAGGAAATTGATGTTTACAATGGAAAAAATTCAGAATCGATGTATCGAACCGAAAAAGTTTTGATATATATTATTGTTCAGGTTCTCTGCGGAAGTGTACCTAATAAAAATCATAAAAAACTACAATGTTATGTGACTGGGCAACCAATGTTATTATTAGGCTTGATTTGGCCAATAATTTACATTAGACAGTCGTTGAATGATTTTAGTTGTAGATTAAAAATTAAAAATTAAAAATTAAAGTTAAAAATTAAATAGTATTCGCACATGGTTAACAATACAAGGTCGGATCATAGTTTTAATCATAAAATAAATAAACACCATGTTTATATTACTGCATCTATGCTTTAATAGTCAAAGAGATCGCTATTCTCTAACGTTACATTGAACCATTAGTTGTAACCAGAATAAAGAAGTAAACTATATATATATACAATCTTACCATACTCTTAAAGGGCTGTAGGAATAACACTTAAAAGTTAAAATAAACTCATTACCCTTTAAAGACTAATATCATTGACTTTGTCAATGCTAATATATAGTATAACACGCCATTTTTATTTGTTTAATCAGTTAAATTGGCTAGTAGCTTAATAGCATTAAACACGTCTTTATAGATCCCAGATTTTATCCTGTATGTATTGAATCGGGCTAAATTCAAGCTGAAGGGATATTCATTGATTTGCTTCATTAGTCTTGAATACAAATCGTTTTAGATTCAATGGTACAATCTTGATGGGCGTTCCAAAGGAGCATTAGCTTGAAGCAGAACTATGGACATGCCTTTACGTTGCCTTCCTTGGGGAATTACATTTTCCTGTATAAGATTTACAAAGTTACTGCTTTTTGAGAGTAGTTAGGATTTAATGTCATTTTGTTTTTAACATTTTCCCGGTTTATTTTATGTTATTTGTAAACTATAACAGCAAAAATATATTTTAGTTCAAATTGTAGTCCGCTCACGAATCAATAATCCACAAATATATATATATATTAATGTATACACACCTAAATGGGAATTCGTACTTAACAATATTTTTTATGGATTTCTCAATTTTGGAAGAATTATTGTAGTCGCAAATACAAATGTGATGTGGAATACGAAAAGGGACCTCTTGTCGGCGATGTAAAATTTTCAGTACGGCCGATATAAATAATTAATTTTAATTAAGTTAATTAATATCGAAATTTGGGGTTTTATCGGTTGCTATACCTCATTTAACATAGATCAGGACAGTATCGGTTAAATATCGAATTGAAGATGTAAAAGGTCGAAGGTTTACATTTTGTTAGCAGCCTCTGCACGGTCTGAGAAAAGGGACCTCTTGTCGCTCAATGTTATTTCGCCATAACGAAGTCAGTGATAGTAGTTGTGGTTTTATGTTTTTTTAGTTAATATAAATTTATATTTTTAAGTTAAAACTAGTAAGTAAGTCACTATGCAAGTCGTATATGGGATGTTATAAGGAGCTCGTAATTATTAGTAATAGTCAATAATAAATCAAAATAATTAGTTTAAAATTATGTATTACAAAATTAACGCGATATATTTATTTGTTATAATAAAAGTTCAAAAACAACTCAGTAGTTACGAAACTGTAGGAAATACAAATTTTTATTTTGTATGTAAAAGTAACAAAGGATTGAATTTGAAATATCCCCTCGCGTGGCTTTTATAACTGCAAAACATGAAAGTCCTGTGACATGATTTTATATCGACAAAATAATCCCTTGTACTGCTCGGACAATCACATACAAATCCCCAACATGTGAACAGCTTTATACGATAAATGTTATATTCCACTTTAAATTGTATCGTGTTAGATTTTATTTCACAGTCATATTGTACTTTTATCCTTTAAACAAGCCAATGTGTGTTAATATTAAATAATGTTTCACTCAATTCCTCTCACTAAAAATAAAAGTTATTGATCTAGCAAAATCCAGGATGTAGTTTTATGTGATTGATAGAAGAATAAATACTATTTTCACAGCAAAAACTACACAAGCTCCAAGCGATATACTAGGAAAAGGTATTTATTTTTAGATGTCATATTAAACCCTGGTAAATATTTAGAGTTGAAGGATCTCTTAAGAATTAGGGTTCTAATAAGATTAGCGCTCAGTTGCTGCGGCTTAGGGTAGGAACAATAATGAATTAAAACGATCCGAGACCAAGATATTAACAGTTTATAATACATACTAATATAAAGATTTTAATATAAAACAAACTGTAAATTAAAGTTTATTTCTGGCTGCACATCTTACTAATATTATAAATGTGAAAGTTTTGGTGTTTGTTTGTTAGAAGTTCAATCCCGCTTTAACTACTTGACGGATTGGGCTGAAATTTGGCATGATGATAGCTCACATTCCTGATTAAACATATAGGATATTCTTATCTCAAAATCCTTTCGGGCTCCGCCCCAGTGGCTCTGTAGCTCTCCATGTTAACCTTATGAGTAATCCTTGTTAATGGGAATTAAAGAATTTAGTCATCTGTTTCAACCAAAAAAGTTGGTTCTGTGATATGCAAAAGCATTAAAAGGTTATAAGATTTACCAACAGGGTGCAGCACTATTATTTTTTTCATTTATGAAAACAGCTAGTTTGAACTATGCAGCAACAAAATAGTGATACGCAATGAGAACTGTCAAAGTAGGATTGTTTACAGGCATGTTTTTGTTTTTAATTTCATGAATGATTTTTAATATTTTGAGGATTTTTAATAATTTATTTTTCTCTATTGTTTAGGAGAAGTGGTAGAACATTATGGCTATGGTAGATGTATAATACTATAGTATACTGTAAATGTAAAGAAGAAAATTTTATCAAACTAAGTCCTCCCCCATTGCAAACGCAAAACTTGAGTAAAACTGCAATAAGCATTTTATACTTGATGCCAACCCCGTACTAAGGACGGGTTCTCTGCTAGTCCATTATATAATTGAATTTTGAATACTGAAGAAAAATATCCATGAGAAAAGGCCGTGGTGAATATTTAAAGAATTTCATAGAAAGAGCCAAGTGAACATAAATTTCACTAAGCGTGCTAAATTCTAAAAACCCGTGACATCTCTTAGTTTGTGGATCTGTTAAAGTATATTCGACAAAACAGATGTTGTAATTTACATGTTTTAATTTTAGTTTGGCTTAGTGAAGGATTTTGGGTATTCGACTTGATTTGGCGCCGAACATATTGCAAGGGAAAACTACTTATTTCATTAAGAAATCTGATGCATATCAAATCATAAGTGTTGTACTTGTCACAAGTGAAATTTTAAACATTTGCAAATCAAATAAATATAGTAAAATTAATATTTAATAAACAATAACATTGAGTCTTAGTCGACTAAAATAAAACATTTACTTTTTTTACACTGATAACATTTCACCACGTTATGCTTTTTACTAAAATATTATAAATAAGCATTTATGAAATCTAACATTATTTTAAAAACGTATAAGCTACCTATTGAATTTATGTGTCAATAAGTTATTTGATATATTATAAAAGATGTATTGTTTTTAAATGTAATCAATGTGAAGAAATATTAGAAGATGCTTAAAAGTAAAGGCTGGATGCAGAATATTACAAGGACCATGCACGGTGTAAAATACAATGTTTGGTTATTATTATAATCTACATCTTCCCATTGATAGTAAATATTTGTCATACTCATGGATCTATGACCGTTAGTGCACATACCATTGATATAACCGAAGTCCGTAGCTATTATCAAACCTGGAACAAAAGTTTAATTAAAATTCTGTTATATTATGTAAATATTATTTTTTAATGACATCCCCAAATAACATATTTTTATAAATTAAAGATAAATTTTTCCCCTCAAAAAAATAAGAGCAGCAAGACCACTTTGCACTGTATTATGAAAGGAAAAGGAGCCCAATAATTGATCAAAAGAAATGTGATTTCCCAAGAGAATTTCTCTAAACTCCTAAATCAGATAGCTAAACCGTTGAAGTTTGTCACGGGAAAATATTTTACTAATCATTCTACATTTTACAAAGCAATACAGAGTCCTTACATTAAAATAAACTTTATAACAATTATTATAGTTTACCATAATCTTTCCATTAACACTTTGTGGGCTTAAACCTGTTTGCTTCCATTAGGTAAGGTAAAGTGTTTAAGGTAAGCATATGCGTATACATTTTAGTCTAAATATATATTAAGTACAAAAAAGTACCTTCCTATATATATATATATATATATATATTCATATTTTAAACATTTATTACTCATTTTGCACTTAATAACGAATTAATCCGTTCGTAATTGCCACATATTATACATCCATCCAGGTCCTTCGTTGAAGATATAAAAATAATACAATATTTAATGTCTTCAGATAACATTTAAGATTTGTGGTTTTAAGATCATAAGAACAAGATTTCAAAAAGCTTGGATGTTACAATCACAGAGAAGGGCACAAGTATTCACTTGTCGATGATAATACTCATAATATTGAAGTAAAGCAAGTTTAAACATTATTGTTACAAAATCCAACATCTTAGTAATCCAAAAGTTAAATATAATAAATATATTTATCATATTAATTTATCATACAAGGTTATTAAAATTTATTGGTGCAAAACTAAACAGTTGGTACGCCTGTTTCCTTGATACCAAATAGCTGAATGTTACACCTATGGGAAGGGTGTGTTTATAAGTATGTTTCGACAAGGTTATGTTTTGTCTCAGTTGCTTGGTTGAGTACGATAAAGTCTGTTAACAAAATTAAAGAATGTCAACAAGAATCAAAGCTATCATGACAAATTTGTGTGCGTTTTGGATGTCAGTGAGCTTATATGCTTGTAACAACTGCAGTTTCTACAAATTTGTATGAAACGCTTGCTTAAAACTAACTGTAGACTGTGGTACTGTGGTGTAAGTCCCCTACCAGCTTTAACTGAGAAGGGTTTTGCGTTTTGAACACTATTTACGATATTGACAAGAAATTATTCCCTCCTTGTGGAGAAGCTTGTAAACATTCCCTACCACAGTTTACATGGCCATCAATGTGTGGGGCAGAATTATTACGGACCAACAACATTTTATCGGTGTTCTCCCCTCACTACATAATGCATGAGAGAAATACAGCCACGTGTAGTCATAGATATTCAGCATGAATCATGAGGAGCCAGCTGATATTGATGAACTAGTATTATATTTTGTTGGACAGCTTTTTTGTTTGTTTGTTTTTTGTTTGAAAACTCTAAATTGGTTTATTATTCAAGTGAATCTTTGATTAAAGCTTCCCTGAATATCATACGACGAAGTAAAATAAATCAACGAAAATGCTAAATAATTAGCGTTGCAATTTAAAATTTCAATTTTACAACATTATTTGGTAATAATGTGGGATACAATAGGTTGATGAATTGGTTAAGTAAAAACAAAAAATTACAAATACATTTTAGAGGTTTGTGTACTAACAATGTTATTCTTATGATTTCGGAGTCTAATTCTTAGTTACTATAAATTTTGTAACAATGAAAAATAAGATTTTGATCAATTCCTAGTTTTTTAATTGAGATCAAACAAATAAATTTATATTTTAATCTTTGGTATCTATAAACGAACAACTACAACAATTTCAAATCTTCAATGGCTATTGAAAATAAATTTAGACCCTTCTTTATAAATTTTTAACAAAACCTTTATCGCAATATAAAATTTGGAATGCATTATGTGGTTATTTTTAAATTTATTTTCATAAAAGGTACCAAGACTCAGAAAAACTTAATGCGTTTCATTGCAAACTAGAAGTGGAAAGTAAATTTCTTCGTAAAATGAATAAATGAATTTATTTTCAGTAAGTACATTTTTATCACAGACATGCTTACAATGTTTGGAAATTGACTGACCACTTTTCAAGTAGTGCGGCAAGTTAGAACAAATAAATTAACAATAAACTAACAGATTTCCATCTTTAAAAACATCTTTCCAAATTCCATCATTGATTTTCATTACAAAGTGCCAGAGTAGTCCAAATTATTATGGGACATTTTCATTGTGCATTGTCATCGTACGTTTTTATGGTGCATTTCAATCACACATTATTGTTGAACAATTCTATTAACATTTTTCCTCAAACATTTATATTATATATTTTCATCGGACATACGCATCGTGCATTCTTATCTAACCTTTACTTTGTTAATTTTCATTGTACAATTCTTTGCGGTTTATTAATGTTTCTTACTCTCGTAATAAATAAAACTTAATTCTAATTGACGCATTATTTTGAAAACGTTAATATTATCCGAAGATGATCAATCCACCGTAAGATTTTCTAAGAAGCAGTATTTATTTAAATAAAATCTTTATACGACTTTTTTCTATAACTGAACTCTTAATCATCTTACTCATTTATACGCCTTTTTACCTTGTTCTCTGTCCTGGAATAGGTTATGTCAACAATAATAGATATTTTGATAACTATTTAGTTTGCATCTTTATTAAACATATTTATGTTAAACTCCCTACACGCACCTTAATCTAAGATATTCCACATATTTTTTATTTCATTTTTTTTTAAAGCAACGTAACTTACAGAACACTTTTAAACATTGAAACAATTCAAAAGCCGTTTTAACCTTTGACGTTTGTCAACCCGAAGAGATTTCAACCAAACATAATTCTAGTAACTGTGGTTTTCTGTTTACACTGTAGTAACTTATGTAGAGACTTGTTTTAAACTGTATCACGTTTATTTAAAGTGACTCGTATTTAAAGATATAGCTAAATACGAAAACCAACACAAGAGGAGTTTTGAATTAAAATGCGAATTAACTAATCCTATTAATGAATGAAACTATTGATATTCTTAGGGGTAAGAATTACTTAAATTTGGCGGGGGGTAGAGTTTATCCTTATAATAACTTCCTGATTTACAATTGCATCAGGGAATTGTTAAGTTTACATCAGCACGTCAGCGAGGTTGATAATCCAGGAAACCAAAACGTCGTCAGTCTCAATCCTCTTGTCTCATAATCCCGCCAGAAAATGAATACACAAATACCTCTCTCAAGAGTACTCACAATATCAAATGATTTACTGAAACTATTCACAAACTTTATGGAGCGCAGCGAGTACTCTATAAATATCTAATATACATATAGGGGATTAAACATTGTTTAATATTTCTAACCATATAAAAAATAATTAAAATTGTTTAAACCTTAGTGAAATATTATTGATCTCTTATCCATTCAACAGGCAGATAAAGTCTGAAGCCCTGTTCAAATTTTCATTCGAGGTTGAATTAAGTCAGTTTCCGTTGATGCCTAAATCAAATCACACTCAAAAAGCGTAATCATAACATTAGTTACAAATAAATTTATCACATGCTTTCAAAATTAGATGAAATTAAATTTTTAAATAATTTTAACAAGTTTGCTGATGTAAATGACAGTATAACAACTTGAGGTAGTTTATCTGTAATGTCAAAAGTAGGCTGGCTCCAGTCCATATTCCCGAAAGGACTGATTTAACTTCTCTTGTAAACATGTTATGCCAAATAGTATGCGTGATAAAGAAATTGTTTAAATTTTGTTAGGTGATAAACACCACTTAGCTTATACAGCAATACATAAGCCAAAAGTGTAAATATTGGAAGTTGAAATTAAAATTACACAAAGTCATTATAATGCATATTATATTATACTAAATATAATAATCAAACAGTTTTTTTTTTTGATGGATTGGTTCAAATTTCTTTAACATAAAAACGCAAGGTGGAGAAACACTAGATATTGATACTAACCTATGATTACTATGGTTAAATCATTTTAAAAATAGTTTATTATTTTTTACGCAACGAAATTAAATTTAACATTTGAAATATCCCATATCCTTCTTAGATACTACACTTATAATTTACTTTAAGTAACAACGTTTTATTGGTGTACCATTTTAAAACCATTAAGGTCGTTTTCGAAAGCTATAAAAATAATTTGGAAGTAAACTAGTGTACGACGACCCGACACGTAAATCGTATATGGGTTTAAAATCCGGACAGTTCTTTAAAAAAACTCAGGATCCCTGCAACACTTAAGGAATTTTATTTGAATCCCCTTTAAAGTCGAGTGAAGTGTTTACTTTGATATCGCAGAGCTCCTGGTTGCCCAAGGACATAAAGATATGAGCCAGGAAATGACGAGAGCTGCTGATGTAGAACATCAAACATCCCTTAGAAACTCCCTCAACATTATCTGCTGGGATATTCAAAGATGTAAAATATATGAAGGATTTAAAACCTACTTGGTTTCTTAGAATGTAAACGTACAGTAGATATAATAGGACAATATGACCCCACTTTCGGCGTTTTTTGGCTCAGAACTTTTAAAATTTTCGGCGAAAAAAATGTCCGAAGCCCCAGGAGCTTTTTTTGGCCACTTTTTTTAAAGACCCAGCTCTCGACCTATACACCCCTATATAAATTTTCTACTTTTTTAATACTAAAAATCACGTCTGGAAATGAAGAGCTTTTTTTGGCCACTTTTTTTAAAGACCCGGCTCTCGGCACGCGAACTCGTGTGCGCTCCTGACCCATAGGCACACTTCTGATCCCCAGCGATGACAAACTAAAAGTCTTATGAAAAAATGTTTGAAACAAAAATTGAGTAACATCTAATCATCTGTACTTCTTCCACTGAAAGTTTTTCTCTGATTGAAAAATAAAAAAAATCCTCGCTTACTCACTTTTTCATGTTTACTCAAAGTAACCTTTTTATATTTTCCATAATTAATAATTACACATTGGCACAAATTAAATTATATTTATATTGTATTAAACAGTATTTCATGTAGAATTTTAATGCATAAATTTCATGCTATAAATATTTTTATTAGAAGCTAGACAAACATGTAAGTGATAGGAGGCGCATCACTTTGAACATCGTCATGCCTCCGACAGTGCCGTGCTGGTAACACCTGGAGTTTGAAACCATTGCTATTGCTGAAATTATATTATAACACATTTACATACAAAAGAAACTGGTAAATGGTTTTAAATTTTTAAACTTTTTTATGCTTTATGTAGAAGGCCATGTAGTATGTAGGCTGGAATTTTAGCTGTTTTGTTGTATATCAAGCCTTTTTGAGATATGAATATTTGTAAACAATAAAACAGACCTTTATTTACTAATGCTGATATTATATTACAATGCATTGGCATACAAATGAAAACGGTTTGATTTATTTGTACTCATATAAAATAATATAATTCTTTTGAGTTATAGGGATGTCTGGTGATTAAATCACAAATTTAGAACATTTATAATGGACTTTTAAAATAATGGAATTAAGTATAGACTTATAACATTTTCATGATAACTGTTTGATTTATTTGTACTCATTTAAAATAATGTTAAAATAGTATTTGATTTTTATGTTGTATTATTGTTTTTTATCAAAAGTTGAAACCTATGTAGTGTGCTTAAATGTTTATTTACTGTTTTTCTGTATCTCAAGCCAATAGATAGAATAGGACAAAGAGGTGTTTTTGGTGTTTTACCTATGAGAATAACATGGGGAGATTTTAAGCCACAATTAAAAATCGTGCTTACTCTCTATACATTTCTATGCAAATGTCCATCTCCAAAAATATTTCCAATCCCCATTAATCTTTGTATCATGTGAGATTTGCACCAGTTGGTTTGAAATATTTATAAATATAACGTGTTGCTGGAATTGCCTTAAATGGCAATAAACATGTAGTCTTTGGACCTCTGGTAAAATATTGGATTTTTCCTAGTTTGGACTAAATATTTGTGAAAAATTGAAAAAAATATGTTTTATACTCAACTATTTTAGGGTCTTGAAACATGTATTACTGAGGAATCAGGCAAATATTTTGTGCCGAAATTATATTTTTACCTTATGTGAGGACTTGGATTTACTATTTAAACTTAGTCCTGCTCCACAGTATTATTGCAGGCTTGCTTCTCGTCCCAAGTGGTGAATTGTGTACAGTTTATGCGTGGTGCAAAGACTGGGTTTTCTTTTTAGTTGTGACCAGCTCATTCCTAAGATGCTAGATGGTATCCACTTTGCCTCTGAACATAAGCAAATTGTAATCTTTAGTTTAGGACTTAAAATTAATGTCGGATGCGATGCCTCTTTAATCGGAAGTTTGGGTTGTGATGAGCTCAACCCCTATCACCAATATCAGCATAGATCCATTGAACTATTATGTGTTATTGTACTTTGTGCTGATTAATATGTGTTTGGTAAATTAGCATGGCACAACACACAATCCCACATCTTGCTAATCGTAGTTGGTAGTTTAACTTAGCAACGATAATAATAAATTATTATGTCATTGCATTATTATGTCATGTCGGGGGTCTATTTGGTGGTCAAAGTAGAAGTAGGGAGCATTGACTTTCTACAATCATGATGAGATATCCAGCCAGAGCCTCAGACTGTAATAAAAAATAGATGCAAATGCAAACTCTAAAGGCCCTGACGACCATGTTGTATACTTCCAGGCTGGAACAACCTTTACTTGGAATATTGTATATAAATTGTTTGTATACATAAGACTCTTTTAGTGAATGTACTCTTTGATGAAAATACAAAATAAAGATGAAAACTACTTTATGCAAAGAAGAGAAAGTAATTGTGAAGGGTAGCTACAAACAATTGCATTTTAGTGAGCAATGAAAGTTGCTATAATTATTGGGATTGTTTTGGGTAAGTTTATAGATATGCATTGTGTTTACAGGAATTAATCATAGTGGGGATGCCATTTACATCGAGACATATCGATTTAGTTAAAGTGATAAAACGAAGACCATGATAGTGGTGGATAAAGATTTTATTTGTTGAGCAATCGATATGAGAAGGAGTTTCTTGTTAAACAATAACCTGGAAAACCAATACAACATAATGCACTGTCATCCCTCATTGGTATTGTAACTTACAAGCTCTGTTGTTCTTTACTCATTTTCAAAAACATATAAATTATAAAATAAGCCATTTTGTTGTTTATTTTACTGTTATGTATTGTAAGTGTATATATTGAAATAAATGGTTAAATAAATGTAAGTTGAAAAATGAGCCTTATTTTGTCACTAGTTTATTTACATTGATTTTAATCACATTTTTGAACTAACAGATGATTAAATTATTAATTGCATAACATTTGAAACATAGAGATACAACATTTACATTATTAACTGGAAACTATAGATCTATATTATTGTATGAACATAATTTCTGTATTTTATATATGTAAAAGCAATGAGACCATGCTAAATTACAGGATTCAATAACAAAGGAAGCTGATATTGTGCTATATACCTGAGGGTGTAAATATAGAGGTGGGCATTTCCATAGAGACCTAATGACGAATTAGAATGTGAAAGTTCTATGGTAGAAATATCAAGTATGCAAGAGTGATCATCAGAGGTAACATGGTCATCAGGCAATTCATAGAGGTCAGTCAGGTTGAACTAGTATATTGCAGTGATTCATCCAATATAGAAACAATAGTTACAAATAACCAGAACCAATTACTGAATATTGTAGTTACCAGTTTTCCTATCCTACTGTTAAAATATGAACCTCATTTTAATATGAGTTAGTGAGTTCATGCCCGGAAACATGAATGTAATAATGGTTCTAAATGTATTTATCTTATTTTATGCTAGATTTCACTATGTGTGCTTACTCTATGGTAAAATTCTTTGAGATCATTTAATATTTAACACACTTAGATTAGTGAATAAATCATCAAAGTGCGATATAAATATGCTGGGTGAAACGTATTAAAACTTGCTTCCAGTTTATCTATTAAAGGATTGTCAAACGTCTCGGTTTTGCTAACTATGACCTGGTGTCCCGAAAAGGGCTCTTAAGACCATAAAATGACAATACATAAAGTTTGGACTATTGACTGTGATGTGAATTTATGCATACTTTGTCATACAAATTTTACACTATAGTATTTTTACGAGTTCTGACTGTGACTGTGATGTGAATTTGTGTGTATTTCATCACATAAATTTCACACTATTTTCACTCATTTCACACCACTATTATGATGTGTTGTGCCTGCATGAGTGTGTTGAGGCATGAATATCATAGACTACCAAGCTATAAGGACGTATGCTAGAACTGATCTAACCTCTGCCAAACCCTGAATACGAGCCTGGAGGCACAGACTTTGGACCAAGGATCAATAATTGTAAATAGACAAACCTGTGTGATAGGACATAGAACACTGAAAAATACAAATGTTAGAAACTTTAGTCTTTTACTTATTTACCCTTACCACCCTCTGTTTTGGAGGAAACTGCCTTACAACCAACATTATGAAGATTGCATTAATACTCATGATCTTGGTCATTATAAAATTTATCAAACATAAATCTGTATTTGCCATTATTCATAGACCTTTCCTTGTCTATTATGAAAAAGCTATCCAACACTGGTGGTAAAGACTTTTATATTGATGAAATGAAAAGTCATTATTAATATGATTGTTAAATATAAGGTTTAAAATTTATATTGCCTTGTTTGGATAATATTAGAAAATGTACGTTATCGTATAAATGTTTGTGTACTTTCTAAGTAAAAGCAGTTAATATTTTTATGTTGACCCATTGAGAGAAATTGTATACTATTTGTACTATAAAAAGTCTATTCATGCATATCAGTCCAGTAAAAGTTCTGTTACAATCCAGTCATAGGTCAGTCTCAATTGCATCCATAGTTTCTCAGTCAACCTGTCAGTCATTTGGTTACAGTCTGTTTTCTAACTCTTCATTAACCAATATTACATAACATTTTTTATTTAAAACACCATATTCTATAACATTTTCATTGGCCAGTTGTTGTTGATTGTTATAAACAGTACTTGATATACAAACACATACGTTGTCATCAGTCAGGCGTCCAAACAATTAAAAAATATCGTTGAGAAGAAATCGGTTGTTGTATTTAACAACATAAAGGTCGATTCACAAACGGTATGTAATAGTTTAATCACGTCACAGTGTATACAACAACTGACTGTAACTGTGATGTGAATTTGATTAGTTGTGTGAAATGTGTGAAAATAGTGTGACATTTTTGAAATTGCTTCCAGTTTATATGTTGTCATTAAGCAAGCGTTTAAAAATCCAACAATATCGTTGAGAAGAAACCAGCTGTTGTATTTGACGACACAAAAATCAATTCACACATAACACGTCACAGTTCAATCACATCAGTTATGACACAGTGTATACACCAACTGACTGTGACTGTGATGTGAATTTGTGTGTACTTCGTCACACAAATTTTACACAAATTTCACACATATTTCACACATTTCACACAACTATCATGATAGTTGTGTGAAATGTGTGAAATATGTGTGAAATTTGTGTAAAATTTGTGTGACGAAGTACACACAAATTCACATCACAGTCACAGTCAGTTGGTGTATACACTGTGTCATAACTGATGTGATTGAACTGTGACGTGTTATGTGTGAATTGATTTTTGTGTCGTCAAATACAACAGCTGGTTTCTTCTCAACGATATTGTTGGATTTTTAAACGCTTGCTTAATGACAACATATAAACTGGAAGCAATTTCAAAAATGTCACACTATTTTCACACATTTCACACAACTAATCAAATTCACATCACAGTTACAGTCAGTTGTTGTATACACTGTGACGTGATTAAACTATTACATACCGTTTGTGAATCGACCTTTATGTTGTTAAATACAACAACCGATTTCTTCTCAACGATATTTTTTAATTGTTTGGACGCCTGACTGATGACAACGTATGTGTTTGTATATCAAGTACTGTTTATAACAATCAACAACAACTGGCCAATGAAAATGTTATAGAATATGGTGTTTTAAATAAAAAATGTTATGTAATATTGGTTAATGAAGAGTTAGAAAACAGACTGTAACCAAATGACTGACAGGTTGACTGAGAAACTATGGATGCAATTGAGACTGACCTATGACTGGATTGTAACAGAACTTTTACTGGACTGATATGCATGAATAGACTTTTTATAGTACAAATAGTATACAATTTCTCTCAATGGGTCAACATAAAAATATTAACTGCTTTTACTTAGAAAGTACACAAACATTTATACGATAACGTACATTTTCTAATATTATCCAAACAAGGCAATATAAATTTTAAACCTTATATTTAACAATCATATTAATAATGACTTTTCATTTCATCAATATAAAAGTCTTTACCACCAGTGTTGGATAGCTTTTTCATAATAGACAAGGAAAGGTCTATGAATAATGGCAAATACAGATTTATGTTTGATAAATTTTATAATGACCAAGATCATGAGTATTAATGCAATCTTCATAATGTTGGTTGTAAGGCAGTTTCCTCCAAAACAGAGGGTGGTAAGGGTAAATAAGTAAAAGACTAAAGTTTCTAACATTTGTATTTTTCAGTGTTCTATGTCCTATCACACAGGTTTGTCTATTTACAATTATTGATCCTTGGTCCAAAGTCTGTGCCTCCAGGCTCGTATTCAGGGTTTGGCAGAGGTTAGATCAGTTCTAGCATACGTCCTTATAGCTTGGTAGTCTATGATATTCATGCCTCAACACACTCATGCAGGCACAACACATCATAATAGTGGTGTGAAATGAGTGAAAATAGTGTGAAATTTATGTGATGAAATACACACAAATTCACATCACAGTCACAGTCAGAACTCGTAAAAATACTATAGTGTAAAATTTGTATGACAAAGTATGCATAAATTCACATCACAGTCAATAGTCCAAACTTTATGTATTGTCATTTTATGGTCTTAAGAGCCCTTTTCGGGACACCAGGTCATAGTTAGCAAAACCGAGACGTTTGACAATCCTTTAATAGATAAACTGGAAGCAAGTTTTAATACGTTTCACCCAGCATATTTATATCGCACTTTGATGATTTATTCACTAATCTAAGTGTGTTAAATATTAAATGATCTCAAAGAATTTTACCATAGAGTAAGCACACATAGTGAAATCTAGCATAAAATAAGATAAATACATTTAGAACCATTATTACATTCATGTTTCCGGGCATGAACTCACTAACTCATATTAAAATGAGGTTCATATTTTAACAGTAGGATAGGAAAACTGGTAACTACAATATTCAGTAATTGGTTCTGGTTATTTGTAACTATTGTTTCTATATTGGATGAATCACTGCAATATACTAGTTCAACCTGACTGACCTCTATGAATTGCCTGATGACCATGTTACCTCTGATGATCACTCTTGCATACTTGATATTTCTACCATAGAACTTTCACATTCTAATTCGTCATTAGGTCTCTATGGAAATGCCCACCTCTATATTTACACCCTCAGGTATATAGCACAATATCAGCTTCCTTTGTTATTGAATCCTGTAATTTAGCATGGTCTCATTGCTTTTACATATATAAAATACAGAAATTATGTTCATACAATAATATAGATCTATAGTTTCCAGTTAATAATGTAAATGTTGTATCTCTATGTTTCAAATGTTATGCAATTAATAATTTAATCATCTGTTAGTTCAAAAATGTGATTAAAATCAATGTAAATAAACTAGTGACAAAATAAGGCTCATTTTTCAACTTACATTTATTTAACCATTTATTTCAATATATACACTTACAATACATAACAGTAAAATAAACAACAAAATGGCTTATTTTATAATTTATATGTTTTTGAAAATGAGTAAAGAACAACAGAGCTTGTAAGTTACAATACCAATGAGGGATGACAGTGCATTATGTTGTATTGGTTTTCCAGGTTATTGTTTAACAAGAAACTCCTTCTCATATCGATTGCTCAACAAATAAAATCTTTATCCACCACTATCATGGTCTTCGTTTTATCACTTTAACTAAATCGATATGTCTCGATGTAAATGGCATCCCCACTATGATTAATTCCTGTAAACACAATGCATATCTATAAACTTACCCAAAACAATCCCAATAATTATAGCAACTTTCATTGCTCACTAAAATGCAATTGTTTGTAGCTACCCTTCACAATTACTTTCTCTTCTTTGCATAAAGTAGTTTTCATCTTTATTTTGTATTTTCATCAAAGAGTACATTCACTAAAAGAGTCTTATGTATACAAACAATTTATATACAATATTCCAAGTAAAGGTTGTTCCAGCCTGGAAGTATACAACATGGTCGTCAGGGCCTTTAGAGTTTGCATTTGCATCTATTTTTTATTACAGTCTGAGGCTCTGGCTGGATATCTCATCATGATTGTAGAAAGTCAATGCTCCCTACTTCTACTTTGACCACCAAATAGACCCCCGACATGACATAATAATGCAATGACATAATAATTTATTATTATCGTTGCTAAGTTAAAC
Organism: Macrosteles quadrilineatus; assembly: GCF_028750875.1. Lineage (NCBI taxonomy): Eukaryota > Metazoa > Arthropoda > Insecta > Hemiptera > Cicadellidae > Macrosteles > Macrosteles quadrilineatus. The sequence goes on from NW_026542936.1 coordinate 36,477, forward strand.
TACCAACTACGATTAGCAAGATGTGGGATTGTGTGTTGTGCCATGCTAATTTACCAAACACATATTAATCAGCACAAAGTACAATAACACATAATAGTTCAATGGATCTATGCTGATATTGGTGATAGGGGTTGAGCTCATCACAACCCAAACTTCCGATTAAAGAGGCATCGCATCCGACATTAATTTTAAGTCCTAAACTAAAGATTACAATTTGCTTATGTTCAGAGGCAAAGTGGATACCATCTAGCATCTTAGGAATGAGCTGGTCACAACTAAAAAGAAAACCCAGTCTTTGCACCACGCATAAACTGTACACAATTCACCACTTGGGACGAGAAGCAAGCCTGCAATAATACTGTGGAGCAGGACTAAGTTTAAATAGTAAATCCAAGTCCTCACATAAGGTAAAAATATAATTTCGGCACAAAATATTTGCCTGATTCCTCAGTAATACATGTTTCAAGACCCTAAAATAGTTGAGTATAAAACATATTTTTTTCAATTTTTCACAAATATTTAGTCCAAACTAGGAAAAATCCAATATTTTACCAGAGGTCCAAAGACTACATGTTTATTGCCATTTAAGGCAATTCCAGCAACACGTTATATTTATAAATATTTCAAACCAACTGGTGCAAATCTCACATGATACAAAGATTAATGGGGATTGGAAATATTTTTGGAGATGGACATTTGCATAGAAATGTATAGAGAGTAAGCACGATTTTTAATTGTGGCTTAAAATCTCCCCATGTTATTCTCATAGGTAAAACACCAAAAACACCTCTTTGTCCTATTCTATCTATTGGCTTGAGATACAGAAAAACAGTAAATAAACATTTAAGCACACTACATAGGTTTCAACTTTTGATAAAAAACAATAATACAACATAAAAATCAAATACTATTTTAACATTATTTTAAATGAGTACAAATAAATCAAACAGTTATCATGAAAATGTTATAAGTCTATACTTAATTCCATTATTTTAAAAGTCCATTATAAATGTTCTAAATTTGTGATTTAATCACCAGACATCCCTATAACTCAAAAGAATTATATTATTTTATATGAGTACAAATAAATCAAACCGTTTTCATTTGTATGCCAATGCATTGTAATATAATATCAGCATTAGTAAATAAAGGTCTGTTTTATTGTTTACAAATATTCATATCTCAAAAAGGCTTGATATACAACAAAACAGCTAAAATTCCAGCCTACATACTACATGGCCTTCTACATAAAGCATAAAAAAGTTTAAAAATTTAAAACCATTTACCAGTTTCTTTTGTATGTAAATGTGTTATAATATAATTTCAGCAATAGCAATGGTTTCAAACTCCAGGTGTTACCAGCACGGCACTGTCGGAGGCATGACGATGTTCAAAGTGATGCGCCTCCTATCACTTACATGTTTGTCTAGCTTCTAATAAAAATATTTATAGCATGAAATTTATGCATTAAAATTCTACATGAAATACTGTTTAATACAATATAAATATAATTTAATTTGTGCCAATGTGTAATTATTAATTATGGAAAATATAAAAAGGTTACTTTGAGTAAACATGAAAAAGTGAGTAAGCGAGGATTTTTTTTATTTTTCAATCAGAGAAAAACTTTCAGTGGAAGAAGTACAGATGATTAGATGTTACTCAATTTTTGTTTCAAACATTTTTTCATAAGACTTTTAGTTTGTCATCGCTGGGGATCAGAAGTGTGCCTATGGGTCAGGAGCGCACACGAGTTCGCGTGCCGAGAGCCGGGTCTTTAAAAAAAGTGGCCAAAAAAAGCTCTTCATTTCCAGACGTGATTTTTAGTATTAAAAAAGTAGAAAATTTATATAGGGGTGTATAGGTCGAGAGCTGGGTCTTTAAAAAAAGTGGCCAAAAAAAGCTCCTGGGGCTTCGGACATTTTTTTCGCCGAAAATTTTAAAAGTTCTGAGCCAAAAAACGCCGAAAGTGGGGTCATATTGTCCTATTATATCTACTACGTACATACCGTTAAAAGGAAATTTGTTGAATTGTGAAAATTATTTACTTTGGTCTTCCAATCTTAACTGAGAACTATGAGAAATCTTGTTTTACTTATCACTTAAAATTACTAATGAAAACGCTTGGTATAATTTAACCGCATTATATACAGTGTGATTGAAAAGTCCCGGAACGGTGCAATATATTTTATACTATTATAGATGAAGGGATTAAACTTACCTAACCAATTTTATACTTTTTAAAGCTATTATTACTTTTGTATCCCTTAAAGGGAACGGCCCACGAGGAGTCGGAAGGAATTTTTAAACAGCAGCATAGGTCAAATTAAAGGATCCTGGTAGTAAAACCAATGTAACGGACCAGTAACTAAAACGGACAATTGGTTCAAAAATGTCAGCTGTTTAAAAGATTCATTGAATTTACAATGCTTAGTATACAGAATAAAATTATAAACATTAGCATAGTTCTATATGTATATCACATTAAAGATCTTTATTAGTAGAATACAATGCCGCAAATTTGAGGTCAAATGCTGTTATGCCGGGCAAAAAATGGCAGCCGTTCAAAAATTCAAAATTTATTTATTTATTCTTCCAACAGTAACCCCATTTTTACATTCAAAAATACATTAAATTGGTTCACTGCGTAATCATAGCATAGATACAAAAATAAATAAATATTAAATAAAATAAATAAAAAAATAAAATAAAACAAATAAGTAAACCATAATAAATAAAATGGCAGATTCAAGAAACGTTTGAAGGGCTGCCATTTTTGACTAGGTTGTCCGTTTGAGTTCAGGTTTGGGGCAATGTGTTTTATTTAACAAGATATTTAATTTGATACCAAACTTGTCCTATGCTGCTGTTGTAAAATGTTGTCTTACTCCTCGTGGTATGAACCCTTTAAGAGGTAAAAAAGTAATATTTGCATGAAAGAGTTGACATTTATAGTTATTATTGAAATACCAAGTTGTAGGCCAAGTTGTATTAGTTCATCTATAAAAATAAAATATATACTACACCGTTCCGGAACGTTTCAATCACACTGAAGAATAAATATTTCATCGTCAAACACAAAATTGACGTTACTTGTTTGATAATGATTTCCTTTGTACTTGAAGACTATCACTGATATATGTAAGAAGAACTATCTTAAATACGTAACAAACATTTTTTCAACGGTATTCAATCTGTCATGTGACATGTTCGAATAAGCCATAACGGCTTAGGAATGTCGCTGAATGTAGTTGTCACAGTGACACATTCAGAGTGCTAATGAGTGTCAAGCTGTGACATCAACCGTTACATAAGTTACGTTGACGGTGATAACTATGCTGTTATGTTCCAAATGGTTATTAGCTTTCAAAATTCATGTCGGTATACAATGTTATTTTCTACTTCCACAAACAAAACATTTTCGGTAAGATTTTATCTTTCGTTAAATTGGTATAAAAGGTATACTGTACTATGAATTTGAAATAATATAAATAAACTAGTGTGCCTGCTGCTCGAATTCGAGCACTTCTCAAATGCCGTTATTATAGAGGCGTAATTTAAAACTGCAGTAATAACTGTCGTAATTTTCGATTTCAATAAGTTAAAAGACTCAAAGCTTATGTAACTAATTGAAATACTCACTCTATTAATAACGGGTTAAAATAATAAACACTAATTGTAATAATATTTTAAAACTTTTTAGAAGGCTGCCTTATTTTTTATGTTTTATACAAATATGTTTTCCAGCTGTTACCAGTAAACATTTCTTGCATGTATTCTTTTGATCTGACATCGAGTAGGTTTTCTTTACCACTGTGACAACTTGATTTGTATATTCTTCATGATTTTTTTCTTGCAAAATAAGTTGTATAGCAGAACTGGTAAATATTATTCATCTTTCCAAGTGATTGTGTATCTGGATTCCGTACTGTTAGAACAGGCCTTTCTTCTACTCTTCTCATACGTACAAGATTTCTTCAAAACCTCCTCCTTTTTCCAATATTTCTTCTTGAAACTCAATAAATTTCAGTTTTTCCAACAAAACTGATTAACTGTTTGGATTGGAATAAAACCTCCGGAATATTACAAACATTAATATTTACTCCCAAGAAGCTGGCGAGTTTCTTTTTATATGCAGCTGTTTTTTTTGTTTTTAAATTTGTTCAATGTAATTCTTATGGTGAAAACCCGACCTTTAAAAGGGTCTCACGCCCTTAAAGAAAGAAACTTTTAAACCTTAATGCCAAACTACGAATTGGGCCAAATCGGTTGACACACTAAACGTTTAAATTGGTCCACAAGTAAGGGAGGAGTGTTCACAAAAAAAAAGCCCTCACGTATTAATATAAGAGATTTATTGTTCTTAAACAGAGCGTAGGTGAAACATTTGACACTGAAATCAAGCTCTTATTAATCACGCTCTTTTATCAATTTTAGTTTAAAAGGTTTGCTACGCTTTTGCAATTATTATTAACACAGGAATAATACTGTATGTTCGTTCTTTATTTCCTAACCTACTTAGTTTTTCCTATATGATCTTACTGATCAAAAACTCTCTTCTCATAGACCGCAATACTTAGCAAACGCATTCTGAGCAACGGCACGTGTGTTTAATCTAAGTAACCTAATGCCTCGATATATCAATTTAGTCTCATTAGTTGTGTTTCATTAACTCCACCAGTAATATTCAAACCAAAATTACTTAGACCAAAGTAAATGTTTAGGAAAATATTATTTTAGTTCCTGTATACTTGTTAAAAACTTAAATTATTTAGTTGTAAACCTCTTTTGGTACCATGAAGGAAACTATAACAATGAAACCGAAAGTTTAGTACCAAATAACTCACTTACCGTTATTCTGTTCCAATACTTAAATTTCTAACACTGATTCCAAAACTCACTTGGATTACTGTAATTAATTCTAATAACCTATGTAAGTTTGCTGAGGTTAAAATATAATAAATAAAATAAACGTAACGTTTTTTGTTCATACACTTTTACAAGTTTTTATAAAGAATAGAATTAACTGTTTAACGCTTACAGATTTTTGCAGTTTTTATCTTAACAAACTGAGGGAATTTTATCAAACCGCATCAATATTGTTGCGCTTTTAAAATATGATCTAGAGTTTCTTCCCAAAGTCAGATTGAGAAAAAAATGTGCAATATAAATAGTCATAGACTTATATAGGATTTTAATAGCACAATTTTTCTCAGCTCAGTGTAAAGTAAAACACTAAATATTTGACCATGCTGAAAGTAGTTACGCTTCATTGATAGACTCACAGTAAAAACCCTCTGAGATTATCACGAATGGCTTTGGAAGGGATCATTTTAATTATTCAAACGTCATGTCACATCCTTATGTTCCATAAAGTCTTTTAATCCATAACAATTAAGGAAAATAAAAAATACTACCAGGCAACACTTTTAAAAACAAATTTGGCAGCTATTTGGAATTTTATAATATTTCCTAAAGAAAATTGTAATAAAAGGTGTAGCTTAAGCAAGTAACTTAATTAAGAGCAGGATATAAGAAAACAATTAGGTGTTTAAGAATAATTAAGTCGATTAAAGATATATTTGCACTATATTTATGGTAAAAAATTATATTTTTGAACTTTACACAGTTTATAAATGTATGAAATCTGAGGATACCTAACGAATGTCAGAGTTCTCAGGCTAATGTAAATGTAACGAGGGTTTCTACAATCTTGAGGTCACATTCAAGATGACTTCCTTTGTGACTTATCAGGCTAGATTCTACTGTTACGAGAGCTCAGGAGGAAATGTAACTGGGTTGTTATGTTGTGTGAAATGTCTGTTAAGTAAAAGTGATGTGTTTTTAAGAATATGTAAGTAACTTTTGAATATGAATATGCATTCGTCTGCTACAGCTTTAAATTGTAATTCAGACGAGTATTTTCATAACACAGCAAAACTATATTGTGATACACAGGTAGCCTAAATAGTTTACATTACCCACTCTTTTCTCATTTTTTTTTGGAAACTGTATAAACTATACCGTACCTTGGAGTTATTCAAAATAGCTCAAATAACCACATAAAATATTTATCTTTTTCAACAATGTATTAAAATTATTAATTTAACGTATACCTAATATAAATATAAAGTTGTTGGGTAGTACTGCTTACATAATACTAAAATTAATACACTTTCTGCAATGTTTTGGTCCAAAAAGAAAATGAAAGCTAAACGTTTTTGCTTTACAGGATAAGCTTTTAATATTTTCCATATTTTGGATTATTTCAAAGCTAGTAAATAATACTATCAATTAGGTACAATGGCAATGGCTCAAAAATGTATCATACATTCTCATTTAGTAAAGGTTTATTAATCCACCTTCCAACGAAGTTAACTTAAAATAAAAAGAACTTTGGTAGCTAAGTTCTGATTAGAGAAACTCTATAAAAATGTTTGTTAGGTATATTAAAATGCAATTGAAAATAATATACTATATTATATAAGATAACAAAGACACAAGTTTTTTAATATCAAATCGAGATTTTGTTCAATAAGATTAGTAGTCAGTTAAATTAAAGTTATTTATAATTTTCTATTGCTCAAATAAATTTTATTTTTTTTCACCAGAAAATCTTATAATTAAACAAGAATAGTTGCAATCAATCATGATCTCATGATCTAGATACTGTATGGATAACTTGCTTATATAGTATTTAAAAACCTGCTTCCTGTGGAATGTACGGTAAGTGATTGGTTGCGTTATCCAAATACTCCACAAGGTATTTCCGGTCAAGGGGAAGGGAAACTTGGCTTCCGGTTCATTTGACACGAATACAGAACAGCTGGCCTTTCCGGAATACGTAATAGGGGCTTTTGGCGTTTTATTTATACTTGGATTTGTTCTTATCCCCTTATAATACAATTAGGTAAGCATTGAAACATGGAGGATACGTACAAGGTCGGATTCAAAGCAATACATACAACAGTTTTTTTTTATAGTTCTAACCTAAGACAAAATAAAAATAAGGTTACCCAATACGTTCATATTATTTATACATCATCTGTCAATATTACCAGCTAAAACTTTTACAACAATTAATGAAGAAACTCCATCTCTATAAAATGAATCTGTACACGGTGAATTTCAAGCAGTTTTTGGTGTTTCTTTTTTAATTTTCGTAGCCTAAGAAACCCAAATCCATTCTAATATCGATTTCTATACGTTCTTTTAAAATTTAGGTTTATTTATTCTCTTCGTACCTAAATAGCTCTTCAGCTATTTAAAACCATTGATTGCATTTATTCACTGAACATTCTTCATCATACAATAGAATGAAGATATGTACTTATCATGAAGAGAAACCAGTAAAATACTATATGTATATGATAAGTGCTATTTTATCTAATGCTCAGTTACTGAGATTTTGATATATTGAGGAATGTTAACCTTACATATCAACATAAAAAGTAATTATTATAATATAAGAGTAGAATAAACTTCATGATTTTATCATGTGATCTCTTGTGTAGTAATACATTGAAAAAGAGAACTCCTTGGTGGAAATCTTAGATCCCATCATGAGGTACAGTTTTGAGGATAAGGACCTTTTTGCTTCTTGGATCTTTCTGTCACTGAGAGCAATCCGGGCGAAATTGTGGTGGATCTGTAGCTGATCATGTGACCATCATGAGGTATATTAGACAAAGTGACTCTTGGTCCTTTGCCAGGGTAGATGTATAAAGCAAAGGGTATGCTTAAGCTGATGTATGATAAAGAAACAAGACAAGAATTTGTAATAAATGGTTTATTTTTTGCTTATTTTTACTATACACATAGAATGGTCATCGAGAGAACAGTGGTTAACATGATGTATCTTGAGCAAAAGTGATTGGTGTAAAACTGCCTCAACTTGAAGAATCCTTTGTCTGAAACGATATTGGTCCAATAAGCGGGCACACCTCCGATCTTCACAGTCAGAGAAGTAAAATGTAGTGTCAAGAGGATTTGAAAAAGTGACCTCTTTTTCTCTCATCTGAGACATGATGTTTTAGCAAGAGATCTGGAGTAGGTATGTTAATAGTCAATAAGGAATAGCACATTTAAGGACAAAATACAAAAGTGATGTAAAATCTTATATCTTGTACTTAGGCCCTGCACATATTTAACAGATCTTCATGAGTTACTTCTGGTGATAAAATGTATCTGCCAGTGACATCTTGGTCAGCTGAAATATCTCCACGTTTATGATCATTCTTCTCACCTCCTGATCTCTGCTGCTCTTTGAAGCGAAGGTATACGCAAAATGGTGAGTTGTAGCTGTGATCACCGATGGGATCATCTCCTTCTTCCCATTTGAAAAGACTTATACCACAATAGACGCACTTGGTAGTATCTTTCAATCCAACCATCCTGATGAAACCTCCTTCTGCAAGATGTCTGGCTGAAGGTGACTTGAGTTTCCAGTCTGTAAATGTTTTTTCTCTTACTGTAGGATCGTTTATGTCAACCAGTGTGGGATTGTTCGAACACCAATCAGCGAGTATGTGAGCGTTGGACTGCGTGCAGTAGAAACCGGGTGCGTACAAATGATGAAACAAACACTGATGTGCCTGCAGTTCATCTACGGGTGGGAGTATTAAAATATCACTAGAAAGTGGTGGACATCCAAAAGATTCGAGACTGATCACTGCCCGTTGATGATCTAGTATTTCTTCTAAAATCTTTGCCTTCTCATTCGAAGCAGCGTAAAGTAGTTGTGTACTGCAACAAATGACCCTTAGTGCTGGAAGGAGAGATTCGTACTCGACGCTCCCTGTGTCAAATCCGATGCCGTGATAGTGCTTGCTTAGCCATCTATTATGTCCTTCAAATGATGATGCGTGCCATACACCACAGTCAGGTTGAGGTCCGGGACATACCGATGAGCTGCTGTCCTTTGGTAATTTAAATATCCAATGTTGAGAACATCTAGAAGCTAAGTCCAAAATTGTAAGCTCCTTGATTATAACCTTCTTGTTGTTTCCAACAAAAGCACTGAAATCTACTACTGCCTTTGTAATCATGTTTGTGTTGCCCGCACCAACTGTAGGAAAACGACTGAGTGAACTAACTGGAACCTGTTGGATATATAGCCTTTCCCCCTCCACACTTACATTAGTTTGCGAACCAAATTAGTAGAAGGATCGTATGTGAATGACTTGTCGTGTAGGATTAAACAGTATGCAGTAGTATTAGTGGGAAAAGCTTCACTAGCTTCAAACTCCAAACGAATATCAACCGGGGCAGACCTGAGGGATTCGTTTTGCTTTGAGCAATCAATCACAACTATAGGAGCATGGTTTATGAAACTCTCAACGTCCAAAAGTGGTTGTGAAGGAACATTATAGTATGTTTCTTGGAAACGAGTGTACATGTCATACAAAATTGCGTACCGATTTTTACTAATGTTCAGTTTTAAATCATCATAAGGATAATTTATTGAATTAAGATGAAGCTTAAGATTGGATATCTTACAGTGATCAAAACATGCTGCTGACTTCTTGATGTTGTTCTTGCGATCCTTTTGGAACGCTACCATAACATGCCTAGGTTTTTCCAGTTGAGAAGCTGTCTTTACCGACCATGACTGTTTATCTGACAAAGGAAGAGAGGGATACTCATAGAGTTCCCAGCTTCTAAATTCTACTGGAATGCTTGTACCCCGTTCTAAATGACGAAGTAAGGTGATCCTTTGTTTGTCACTCAGTGTAACATATGGGACCCTCCAACACAGTTTTTCAAGTTTAACTTTTACATCTTCTGGAGTTGTTTCAGTGGCACTGGCAGCAGTCCACAAAACCGCATTCTTATCTCCCGCAGATCTAATCAGAACCAGTTCATGACGACAGTTGACAATTACTTTTCTGTAATCTTCTGCAAATCCTAAAAGTTTACTCAGTGGTATGCAAAAGCTGAAATTCCCTTCAGAATCTACTACATGTGCTTCTAGTGTTGATGACAATTGGTCAACTGTAGATGGCCAGCCTGAATTCCCTAATCCCTTCAATGAAGTTTCGTTTAATGAAGCGTAACCTTTAAGTGTAGATGTTATACCAGGATTCTTTACACGATCGATCTCCACACCATTGATTTCATACCGCATCTCATCGAACAAAAAGGCAAAAGCGTTTGTTGTAAATCCAGTTCTAGCAGGCTTAGCATTGTCTTTAGTGAGAAGCTTTCCTTCGATGTACAAATAGCTCATTGAAGGGAGAACACACAGATCTTGTTGTTGTATAGGTATTCTAATTTCATCGTTGTTCTCAAGGGTGTTAGACGCATATGGGAAATGAGTGTGGTATTCCATGTGTGATATTGTATCATCAAATGGAACACTTCCCAAAATGTTTAATATATCCATTACTGAAGCACTCGAAATCCCAACGAGCGTAAAAACCTTTGATTAGTACGTGTTAACCGCTTGGGTGGTTGACCAATACTGTTCGCCCTAGGCCTGTGAGTGTCCAATAAATAGCCTCTCTTTTCTTTCTGTAGATTGAAAACATGTCTTGAAGGTGTGGGAGCGAAATAAACATAACCCATTATGATGTCTATTTTAATCCTGTGACTCTTCTGATATGTAAACAGGTTGTTATACGTTCACCTCTGAAATCCACCAGTCTTTCGTCCTGATCAACAATCTTAAGTGTAATGTTACTAATGACCTTAGTGGTGATTGGAAGGTAAATGACAGAGTTTGGAACTTCAACCAGTTTATATCCGGGAGGTACAGCAGGAAAAAACTGATAGATGGTATGAGCTGAGCGATTGTTTACGAAGGATCCTGATGTTATGCTGCAATCAAGCCTAATAGTGTTTACTTTAAAGATATCTACTACGTTCTTCGAGTAAAGTTCTTTCCCTGGTTCTGCAACCTCCTTTTGGAAACCCAATAGAGAACCTATAGAGTTTGGTTTGAGAGAAATCCACCTGTACAGTGCTCTTCATGGAGGTCTGTAAAGTATTATTGTTAGTTCCTAGGCGTATCCAATACTTCTTCTCAGACGACTGTGGCAATAGCTTAAACCTCTCCCTTATAAACGCCTCAATATCCTGTACCTCGTAAGTACCAGTAGGGATTTTGATTACTTTTCCATTGTCGAAATGAAACATATTATTAGTTTCATCTATATTAGGTATTGAGTTGTAACTCTCAAAGCTGAGAAGTCCAATCTCGTACTCGTAATTAGGATCCAGTTCGACTGGAGGGAAGTAGTCAACAGAGAGTGTAGAACTCCTACCCGAAAGCACAAACGTCAGAGACATGACTGGATGGGAAGGCACTAAAACAGCTTATTTATAACAGATATTTATTAGGTCGTAGATAAAAAATACAAACACAAATGCCCACAGTTTTCTGTGTTAATGTCTACATCTTGATAAGCAGTCTTGTTGTAGGACACATAATTCCCCTTCAGATATTCATGAAGTTCTAATGGTGGTGTAAGATCTCCGTAGCTGTCAAAGTACCTTACAAACTCCCCGTTCTTCTTGTAGCAGACCCAATGTGTACCGTGACCGGTGCTGTCATCCAAGTTCACTATTGCAGACTCGTTTTTCCACGGGTTTTGTGGTAGTTCATCCCGCATAAATACCCCTCTAAAGTAGGGAATCTTTAATTTTCTTGCCCAATACACCAAGTCATAATCGTATAAAGCGCGTTTGGGCAAGAAGTTTATAAGTTTTTTGGTTGCTTCTGGTATGGGGCCATGTAAATCCCGAGTCCCTTTTTGTAAGGTCGAAAAAACAAGCCCTTTCCATTGCGTAAAGCGATAGCTTCCATGGTTTCATTGTGCCGCTGTAGCTCTCCCAAGCGTTTCTTTGCATCCTTGGCTTCAGTTATTGCCTTGGCCACACCAGCAGCTCCACCCGCCAAACTACCCAGTGCACTCAAACCTGCGAAAATTGGCAATAATGGCAACACACCTCCTGACTTGGGTAATGCAAGGATGCGTTCTCTACGACGCAAATGGTCAAACGCAGCACGCTTTCCTCTTCGCATGGACTTGATAGCTTGTAGAGCAGAGGTGGCAGCCTTTTTCAAACGACGTCTACCTCCATCTCTACTTTCCTTGTAAAATTTCAGTCCAGAGCCCTGTACAGCACTCCTTGCCTGTCGCAATATGTCTGAAAAGGTATAAGGCTTGGCAGTCAGTTTCATTGTACCACTTCTCCTCTTCTTTCTACAAACGGTCCCTCTACGTTTAGTGGCCGTGCCCATTCCAGATTTGCCTTTGCGAGCTCTCTTCTTCCTCCCTCTCTTCACTGCACCTGCACCAAGCTTCAACTTTGCATTCATTGCACTGGCTACTACCCAGGAGGCGAGCTTCTCACCAAACGGCACACCTTTGGTGCCGAAACGTGTCCAAGCTCTGTCAGCGAGAATTCTGTCTGCAGCGTGACGACTAGGAAGATCTTTGTTCTTGCTATAAGCTATGTCGTGTTCCTTACATGCGCGATCCAACAAGTTGATTCCTTGATCCCCACGCTCCAGGCGCTCCTTAAGCCTTGACCCAGGGCCACAATACTGATAACCGGGCAAGTGAAGTTCGACAGGCAAGGAGTCTATCCCGCGATTAAGTAGTCCACGACCTCTCGAGATCCTGCGCATACTGAGCTAGAGATATAACACTGAACCCTTTTATATCACAGCAGCACTTTGTATGTGACGCTTGTGGAGTAAAGATGAAATTTCAAAAGCAACGTGACACGTTCACTGTCGACAACTCAGTGGACAAACTGATCACCACTGACGGTAAAGTTGAGAAACATGGTAGGCTCCTTCCTCAGTCCATTAGGTGTATTGTGTGTGGGCCGTCAAACTGTGGAAAAACAAACTTAATGTTCAGCCTGCTAACCGAGCCGAACGGACTAAAATATGCTAACATCTATGTGTTTAGTAAATCACTAATGCAAACAAAGTACAAGCTGCTAGAGCAAATAATTAGGAATCTTCCATATATAGGGTACTTTACATTTGTCAACAGTGACGAGGTACCAGATCCAGGAGAAGCAAAACAGGACTCGATTATGATTTTTGACGACGTGGCTTGTGACAAGCAAGATAACATGAGAGCTTACTTTAGTATGGGCAGACATAGAAATGTAGACACATTCTACCTAATACAAACCTACACTCGCTTGCCAAAACATCTAATTAGAGATAACGCCAATCTTATAATTTTGTTCAAACAGGATGAACTCAACTTACATCATGTGTACAAAGATCATGTTAACACCGATATGACGTTTGAAAAATTTAAAACACTTTGTAGAGCATGTTGGCAAAAGCAAAAGTACGGATTTGTGACTATCAATAAGGACTGTGAAATAAATAAAGGTCGTTATAGGTGTGGTATAGACACGTTCATTACTGATATATAAGGTAGACTGCTTGTCTTCACGTGTTATATCAGTATCAGATCGATCAAGAGAATGGACGTATACACTAGTGTTGTGACAAGAAAACGCTCTAAGAAGAAGGTTGGTAAAAAATCCAAGCTTAGTTTGAAAAACAACCAACGATCATCGAGTAGAGAGCAAGCTATCAAACAAGAACTATTGAGGTTGACCGATTCCGTTCGAAAGAAGTACAGACAGCTAAGGAACAATGCTCATTATGTGGAACAGTTGTTGGAAGCTCAAGCCAAACCGCTTGTGAAACCCCTACAAGAGACTTTGGAAACTCGTCTCAACGACTCTTATAGAAACATAAAGAAGGAAGAAGCAGAAGAAGTGAAAAAAGAAGACATTTCAAAGGAAAAAACACGAAATGAAGACTGTGAAATGGATAAGTCAATGGACATGTCTACACAAACACCCACGCCCAGTCAAGTACAAAAATACCTTAAACGGCTTTCCAGTCCTGCATATAAAGACAATATAGACTCTACATATGGAGTTAAACTTGATGGGAGAGGTAATATGAGCATTGGTAGTTTACGGATAAAGTTTACTAACTCGCATGTAATTGTAAAAGATCGTAGCTACGAGGCCACTCCGGGACTCCTGGAACTTATTTTTATGCAGATTCCTGACAAAAGTTTCATTACACAACAAGACCTACAGTCTTATAAGGAGATTTTACAAGCCTCCAACGCACATCGACAAATGTATTCTGCAGAAAAACCTATAAATAGTAACAGAGGGAAAAAGTACACAACTGTTATTTCAGTGTTGTTTCCACCAAAGTACAGTGTGACAGCATCAAGTACGGGATCCCCCTCTGGAAGTGGAATAACTGTGGAAAACATTGAACGGTATAAAAACAACGCCAATTTACTGGTAAAACGACTTAAAACCTTAATTCTCTCGAAAGAAGCAGGTCACACAGCTCATAGTGAAGAAATAGAATACATAATAGGTTTGTTAAAATTAAACGGAATAATAGCATGACAAAGATGAGAGATAGAGCAGCCAAAGAGTCTTTGTCGGCATCCAAGAGAGGAATTGTCAACGAGCTCCATAGACAAGCCAGAAAAAAATTTGTCAGAAGAAAGGTTTTTGTACGCGGTTTAGATGATTTGTGGCAAGCCGACCTGATAGAAATGATTCCTTATGCTAGGATTAATGGAGGTAAAAAGTACATTTTGATGGTGATAGATTTGTTATCAAAATATACATGGGCAGTTGCGTTAAACAACAAAGCTGGAAAAACTGTTGCAACTGCATTGGGAAGTGTGATTGAAGAAAGTGGTCGTATACCACGCAACATTCAAAGCGATCTCGGTACAGACTTTTACAATAAAGAGGTTAAATCACTAATGAAAAAACATGGCATCAACCACTATAGTACATTCAGCCCTTTAAAAGCTAGTATTGTTGAAAGAGTTAACAAAACGATAAAAAACTGGATGTATAAAGAATTCAGTGTACAGGGTAACTACAAGTGGGTAGAATTACTCCCTCAATTAATTAAAAAGTACAATTTCAGGGTGCACAGATCGATAGGCATGAAACCAAAAGATGTCACCAAGCAAAATGAACAGATTTTGGTAAGGAAGTTAAATATGCACAAGGCTAGTAGTGTCGCCAAGTTTAAAGTAAACGACAAGGTCAGGATCTCAAAATATAAAACATTGTTTGAAAAGGGCTACACTCCCAATTGGAGTACAGAGCTTTTTAAAGTTGTTCGTGTACGCCAATCGTCTCCCCCTGTATACTACTTACAAGATGAAGAAGGCAACGATATAAAAGGAGCGTTTTACGAGCCTGAACTACAAAAAACTAACTATCCCAACACATTTCTAGTTGAAAAAGTACTTAGACGTAAAGGAAACAGAATATATGTCAAGTGGTTGGGACTTCCATCTCGGTACAACTCTTGGGCACAGTAAACAATCCCAACACAAGTAGAAAAAAAAAACCTTTATCTCCTGGTTTACAATCAAATAACTTGGCTTTTCTTTCATACTTGTGGGCTTAAATAGACTTTCAACCTATGTTTTTGACCATTCTGAATTAGATCCTCTTAAGACAAACATATATTGTTCAAGCTATGATCAGAAGACACATTATAGACAAGTTTGGACATGCTTTGTATCAAGAACAGAAGCGTCACTTATCTGATGATGATGATGATGAAGAAGCATACGAGACTAGTGAAGATGGAATGGTTTAGAGCTGCAGTGGATCGTGATGTATCACGACAAAAGGTGTCTAAAGGTTATTTAAATCGATTCTATGTGAACAAAGGTGACTTGAAAGAGGTAGAAGAAAAGTTAAAGACCTTTGCCCTTAGCCTTGAAGAGGTCCAGGAATCAGTCAAGGATGTAAGAAAATCGATAGAGTCCTTAGAGAGTACTATTAGAGTCGACCTAAACAACATAAAAGAGAAACAGTTATCCTATCACGATAGACTCAATAATCTACAAGTATCAGATGGGGAATCGTCTAAATTAATTGCAACCTTGGATGAAAAGCTAAAAAATCTACAAGAATCGGACGAGAAAACATCTACATCTTTAGTATCTTTTGATAAAAAGCTTAAGACGTTGCATGACTCAAATGAGAAAACATCTATATCTTTAGTATCTTTGGATGAAAAGATAAAAAATCTACAACAATCAGACGAGAAAACGTCTAAATCTTTAGAAACTTTATATAAAAAAGATAAAAAGTTGCATGACTCAAATGATAAAGCATCTAAATCTTTAGTATCTTTGGATAATAAGCTTGAGAAACTGCAAGAATCAGATGGGAAAACATCTAAATTGTTGGCATCCTTAGACGAAAAGATAAAGGAGTTGCAAAAATCAGATGCTAATACATCAAAATTATTAGCAACTCTTGATGAAAGAGTAAACACGATAGATGAATCAGATGTCAAAACCCTAAAATCATTAGCATCTGTAGATCAAAAGCTCTCTGTATTACTTGCAACTAGTAGTTTAAAGTCTTAGTGGATTTGGGCTCATATTGTAGAGGAGAATACACGTTTTGCATACATGTCTGTAATAATCACGCTGCTAACTTATCTATGTTGTGTGGGAACAAGTGGCAGGAAATTTTAAAGTGATTGTACAAATGCAATCAATTCTGTGAAAATAATTGAGAAGAAGGACCTTGAAACACACAAAGAACATCCTACAACCGGTTATTGACCACAGAAGTGCACGTAGACCTTGGCAATTATAGTTTCATTCTTTTTAAAACAAGAAAATAAGTATAGCCTTGAAGCAGTGTATAAAACACAAAATCCTCTCGGTCTCTACAGTCAGTATGGACAGAGCGACTAAACGATCTGCACCGGTGCCGCGTAAAGACCTTTCACGTGCGAAACGTCGACGTGCTCGGGTTCTGTCTCCTGTCATCTATCCGGACGTTAACACCATGGACATTGATCATCTGCTTGCCACACTAACTGGGGAAACACTGCAAGAGACACCTGGAGCTATAAATGCGACACAAGTGAACTACTATACCTATGATCACACTTTGCACGAAGAAGGAGAGGAGGAGAAGTACCAGCCAGAACATGTTTCTGCAACTCAATCAGCTGCATTACCTTCCACTTCAGGGATATCCCAAGTAAAGCAGAGACAATCAAGCCAACTAGTCAATCCACAGGCATCAGCAGTTTTGTCGTCTCAACAACAGCAGACGTTGTCTCCGCTAGCACCACCGCCTCCGCCGCCGCCGCCGCAGTGTTCTCAAGATGAACGTGAAAATCGACAGTGCAACACCTGGGAGCCACGACTCTTGCTCAGACAGATTTATAAAGTTGTTACACAAGCAGATGCTGTTGTAGGCCTAGATTCACTCAGTGACTTTAAACCTTCTATTTATTTTGTGAACAACACGACTTCAATTTTGGTATCATTTGAGGATTTATTGAGTTTGCAAAGTGCCAGCGTTACAAGTGCTGTAAGTAAGTTCTTCAATGATAAAACACTATTCAAACCTTTATTTCTGCATACACTTGTGGTAGAGCAAAGACCTAATGGCTTCATTGCTATCTGTAACTATCAACTCAGGCAAAAACCTCTTAATTACAATATCAATTCAGTAATACTGTCGAGACCAACTGATGAGTCTGACATTGTTCGACAATCTCCCAAACTACTTTTACACAGTGTATCGTGGAAAGCCCTCAAACGATTGTTTCCTTCTCTCGAGAGTTACCATAATGTTCTAGTAGAAATAAGCCCTGCAGTACAGTTTTTGATTTCACGTTACACCCGATACTTTTCAAAACACTATAAGGCTATGACTTTGCTTTCTACAAACACTCCAACTGATTTAAGCTCAATGACACTGGACAAACAGCTAGTTCGGCATATAAAAACCGACTTGCCCAGACTTCTTCAAGATTTGAACGATAGAAGGCTCCCACCAGAAACCCAAGACCATTGGTATGAACACACACCTGTGCGAACTTCGTTAATGCCCTGGGTCGACTCTGAAGTTAGACGTTTTTGTGTCTCAAACATAACTGAATCTGTTTTGAACAATTTGAAGTATGTAGCTAAATGGTAATTATGTATTGTTGTTCAATAAAATTTAACTCTTGTAAATAAATTCACGTATGACTTTATTTCCCTTTGCATTAACAATAGAAATCACATCAAAGTTAAAAGGCTTAATAAAAGAGCAAACCTGTATAGACAAAAATAAAGGTTTTATTCACAATAAAACACATATACCATTGATAATAATACAATCAATACATATAACCCTTTCAGTGAACAAAGTAGAATATCTGTAAAATTTCTATTTACATTAAATTTGAAAGAGGGAGAAAAAAAATTATTGTTTTACAATTTACTTTCTAACTACAAAAGAATGTATAGCATATACATAAATCATCAGTTTTAACAGAATTAGATTTAGCAATAATGCATTCAACCTACTAAACATACAGTAAAATGAAACAAGTAGTTTATTTAAAGTATAAAAATATGACAATAATTGACATAAGATATAAATAATCACAAGTTTGTATACATTTTATTTGTATTATGAGAGGGGGGAAGTGTTATTAAATTGCTTCATTCTAGAAAGAAGTAATCAATACATTCTATTGGAGTTAAGACATAATCTAAAGGATTTAAACATTATATTAAATTACTTCTTCGCTTGTAAGAAGTAATCAATAAATTTGGGAAAAGAAAAAAAAAATAGTTATTAAATTGCTTCTTTGCTAGAAAGAAAGAAGTAATAAACTTTATTAGAATAAAATCGTAATATAAAGATTTAAACATTATATTGAATTGCTTCTTCGCTAGTAAGAAGTAATTAATAAGTTTGTAAAAAGTGCATGTTTTATTAATATTGTAAAACACAATGACAGTTCACCAGCTCGTTTCCAATCTGTGCACATATATAGAAAAACTTTAAGGTAACATAATTTAAGTATCATGCATGAATTACAAAAGATACGTTAAAATCTAAAAGGGTCATATAATTCTATTACATTGTGGGATATATCACTAACTGATAGCGAATCACTATCACTGCTATTGTCTAAGTCATGGTCATGTGTTAATTGCTTACACATGTTGAGGTCTAGGTATTGAAAAAGAGGGCGAAAGCAACACAAATCACACCAGTGTGACTGGTGTTTAACTACGATTGATAGAAATCTACTGGCACTAACTTCAAAATGTCTTGATATATTATAAAACTTCCAATTTCTTTCCATCCAATAGGCTTTGTAGTCAAAATCTAGATACTCATGAGGTTCTGACGGAATAGCAACTTTTCAAAACATTGCTGACAAAGAACAAATGTATTCTTATATGAATGGTTGCCATAACTAAATTCGTAGTAGTTAAAACTAATATGAAGTGTTTCCATTTCAAATGGTAAAAATTCTGGACAGTATCCAGGGTGATTGATTAACATCAGAAAGCTATTTTTATCCAATGAGTATATATCAAGAAACTCGTATGAATACATGTTTGGGCTAACAGGAGGGCGTGTCTCTGTAAACAAAACTTGTTTTAATACTCACTGGCAGTAGGGAAAAAACATCAATTGAATCGATAGTAAGGTATTCTATTGTATCATTTACATGTTTACTGAACACCATCACTGACTTTTCATATAAAGTAGCCATTTTATCTCAAGAGAAATATAAACTAAGTTAAACTGATAGTGACTGGGCTTTAATCTATGATCCCCTTATTTTGCGATGAGCTTGACCTCCGATGCTCGCTGTCTGAAAGCTGTTTTATCCTAAAATGTCCATGTGCAAGTGTAGAGTATCCATCGTCCAAAATATATCTCTTGTCGTCATGAAACGAAAGAGATCTCTTTGAAACATGTTGTGAAGTCAACTGAAATGATTTACTTCTGATTAAGTTGAAATCAGCAGTGTACTGCGTTTTGTTAAAGAGGGCATCCTTGTAATGTTCAAACCGCATAACCTTCTCTACAAATGAATTTTTGATCCCCTTAGCCTTTTTTACTTCGCTTGTGTCTTTGTTGGGCGGTGTAGAAAGAGACGAATAACGTTGGCAGTACATCTTGCTTTTAAGTCCTACATGCTCATAAAGCACTTTTCCTGCAGTTTCGTCCTTAAACTTTCCTGCAACCTGTTTGTTTTTGTCACTCCTTAGTGGATGGTCGTGTGGGAGGTTTGAGAGATCCAAGTGTTCATCCGCTATAATCTTGAGAACTTCATATACATTATCTGGACCTTTAATCAATGCCACCAAAGAATCTGTATCAGTATATATTAAAGTGATTGTGTACTTGGGAGGTTGAAATAGCGTTGAGAGTACGTCGTACCAAAACCAATACATTTTGAGTTTGGATAAATCTAGAGTCACACTTCCTACGAATAGGGGTTTATCAAGTAGGATAACATCTTTTCTGAGATAAACCAAGACAATCCCATCTTTATCCCCCTCTCGGATAATAGTTCGATCCACAAACCGTGGTTGTCTGGCATACTTTTCAAGGGCTTCTTTTGTTGTCACTACACGTACATCCATGTGCCGTCTGTTGTTCTGAAGAGATTTCCCAAAGGTCGCATTATTAAGTAATTTAAAAAAGTCTTTTGAAAATTTGTTTGTTGCTTCACTGCGAAGTTTCGAATTAAATTCAATATACTTTTCCATCCACGGTGATTGGCTAAATTTCAATGCTCGGTGTACTTTTGTAACACGACAACCAAGTTTTTGAGCCTGTTTGATCAAAGTATAATGAGCAATATAATGCTCCTTTTTGTAAAGTGTTGCTATGAGCTTTTCTACTTTACTTCCAGGAGGTTTTGCACGTTCAGGTAGAGGGGGAAGATCATTCAATTTATCATGGATACTGTCTGGAACTTCCACATCACAATCAAGAATATAACCAGTAGGAGCATCAGATGGGAGGTTGGACCAATTTAGACTATCTGGGTTTTCAACCCATTGAAAGTTTCCAACAGGGAGGGGTTGTTTTAATGCATATCCATATAGGTTGACAGCATCTAAATAAAGCAACCACGCCTTCTCCTTATTAGGGTCATAATCAGCGGGATGTGCGAGGAACTCGTTATTAGCCTGCGCCCAGCGCCTACTAGATTGTACGAGCCCCCCTCTTATTGACTCCTCTATCATTAAAACCATATCAATATCTGTCATCAGTTCTATGTCAATAGCAGTGTGTTTCAGCATGGCTTGCCACGTTAGTGAGGGGGCAGTAAAAAAGTGATTGATGTCCAATTGATAGTGTTTATAACATATATCACGAAACGAGTTAATAACATCACTAAGAAGACATGTGTCCAGTGTTAAATAGAAATCGTGGTATTCCCCAAAGTTCTTGAATTTCATTGTGTTAAATACGGTTTCGGCGTGTCGATAGTTCTCATCACTGACCTCCGTATCATTAAGCTTGTTTGCAAACGCCGATCTAGGTGGTAGACTAGTCTCTTCGAATACAGCATCTGATGTTATGTAATCGTAAGGATACGTTCCTTTCTTGGTAACTAGGTGAATGTTCTCTGGTGATACTAATTTTGCACTTTGTATCAGTTGTTCACGGGGCAGGTTCGACGACAGTTCATCCAAGCTTGCCGACATCATACGGTAAGAGTCAACAAAGCGAATCCAGATATATCGCCCACTTTGACTAGAATCGCAATCATCTTTTCTTTATTTGAAGGAATTAAGCGAATGTCGTTTGTTTTCAGAACACTTAAATTACACATTATAAAAGACTGATCATAATTTGAAAGGTTGTGGATCCATACCGGAATGAAGTTTGGGGTTTTGCATCTGAGGTTGCAATTACTACACAGCGTATGTCTAAATTTGGATGTAAAGTGATCATGATCAGCGCATTTTACTATATCGGTGTCGTTAAACTGTCTACTACAGAACTCACACTCTGTAGCTTCATCATGACGTTTACGTTCCTCTTCTGTCATTACTATAGGATTTTCACATGAGTACACTTTAGAAATTTTCTCGGCCACTTCTTTTAGATGTAATAAAAATTTAGCTCCTGCATTTGGTCCACGATAGGTAAAGGGCTCTAAAGATATGCCATACTCGTCCAAAAGATGACTATCGTATGTAGATGAGATTACAGTCGAAAAACTATTAGCTTCATGTTTTTGATAAATCTTTCCATCGTAATCTTCATCTGTGGTGGTTACTGGATTTAAGCTGGCTTCAAAATCCGCACAAATATGAAAACCTATCTTTATCATTGTCTCTACTTGTTGAAATCTTAAAATATTGTTTCCAGGTGATGGTAAGTTAATCTTTGTGGGTTTGTGTTTACCACAAAGTTTCAAGTGTTCGTCTAACCATGCACGTGCGCTCGGTTTGCAACTTCTAACCTCTTTATACTGGCTACACCTTTTACATACAACAATTTTGTTTGAACCTTTAGCTATTTGTTTGTGGATTAACTTAACAAAGTCAGCTATGTATATGTAATGATTGGTGTTGTTTTTCCCCTTGAGAAGTAGTAGATCAATGTGATCAGTCAGCTCATCTACAACCCTTAGAGGACCTATCTTGTTTTCGCTATTACATTCAAAGACATTAATGGAGACATTCGGATTTAGCCTTTCAAAGTGTTTGATTTGCTTTGTTGACACTGGGAATGATAACCCATCAAAATTGTATATATGCATGTATTCAGAAAACGAATTTTCTGTAAGTATGGAATTTGGATGGACGTTTGGAATGTGTTTAGTTAGAACGGCATACGCGAAACATTTTGCGTCTGCATTCTGAACATTAATACAGGCTTTACGTTTTTCAAGGTTTTTAGGCAACGGTACATAGCTAGAACCACTAGGCTGCTTATAAGTAAACTTACTTACACGTAAGGTTAACCACTTGACGTTCAAGAATATCCATCCGCTTTTTTCTGCACTGGATTCATCTTCTTCCTGGAGGAGTTTGAGTCCGTCATTGTGGAGCTGGTCGTCCAAGTCGTCACTCTCGGCAAACAGCATCCGGGAGCGGGTCTTGAAGTTCCTGGTAGCGGTCGTTGCATCTTCAGGGTGTTCGTATCGAGCCTCCAGTACAAGATTATATTTCAAAGATCTTGATAATTCCATTTCTGTAGTTAATATTGATTTAACTGTTTCCAGAGCTGATTCTACAAACTGTGGTAGATCAATGATTGGAGCATCTTCGCTGCTTATCTTATAGTCACGCGCTGAGTGAAGAGCTTTTTTTAACTCGTACTTGAGGTTGATCGAATGAGAAGGTGCAGCAGAGTCGTCAATCGGCTCACTGGCAGAATTCACTTCATCAGACGTAGAGGGTTGATGAAGGTCTCGTGGTCTCGTGGTCGATGTAGTGGCTTTGTGAAGTTTTCTAAGCTTGTCAGCTATCGAAGTCATCTCTTCTAAATGTCCTCTTTTCATAGTTTTCTTGCTACTGTCACTGCTAGCAGCTGCGTCACAATAGCTTGATGTCGTTGGGTCCAAGGTAGATGGTGCAGAGTAGTTCCTGGTCGACACACCGCCACCCTCTCGGTGTCGAAGCTCGTCGAAACAGCGTTCGGGGACGGTATGGTGCAGCGGGTCGGCTGTTCTGGAAGTAGCTCTAGCATCAAAGCGAGTTGATTGTTGTTCAGCATCTCGAAGGTGGGTGTCTGGGCTGATGTTGGGCTGTATGTAGAGATTAGCGAGTACCAGGCAGAGTTGCTGGTGTCTGTCCCGAGCAGCGCTTGTCAGGAAGAAGGCCTCGCGGCAGACAGGACACAGGTACATAGTCCATGCACACAGGCTGGAAGCGAGCTGGTGAACTGTGCCAAACAACTGAAAACCCTCTGCTTATAAAGGATTTACTCGTGGGGGAAAGGTGGTACGGTATAAATATGGGCTGTGTTAGCAAAGGAGTTTCACTGTTTGCCCACACTTCACTGAGTGATCAGTTCATCCTACACACCATCTAATACAGTAAGTAATTCTATTTTAAAATAACTTTATAGCTTTATGTTTGACTTTTCTTTCAGATAGAAGGACGAGTTTTTCAGAGATGGAATTATTTTTTACAATATACAGCTTATTGTTTTCTTTTCTTTTAGTTTCTAAGATAACTTACTTTATTGTGATTATAATATTATGTGCTAGGATTGTGAGTTTACATTTTACTTGGGATAACTAGCTATAATAGCGTCACTAGCTATTAACCTTTTAATCATAGTCCACTATGTTTTGAGAATAGTCAAAGGTAATAGACATTTATAACCACCATAGAGCTGGATTATAGGATTTTATTTGTACATGGATAGTAATTTTAAGCATAAGCATGGACGAGTTACTCATTCAACTTTCTAGATAATACTGTATGATAACTCAAATCAAATACTATACCTTGGATGCTTGTATTGATGTTCTGTACATTTTATCACACATATATGCTTTTGATTTTATATATGTCATAAATCTTAATATGAGCATCTACGTCTGTTTTTATTAGTTTTTATTTATCTATACTGGTCATTAATAGTTGATGCTAATATTTCCAGTATGACTTTATACGTCTAAGGCATCGAACTAATCTATATCATAGTTCTTAGTTTAATAAATGTATTATACTTTGCTTTTATTTTCATGCTTAAACATGCTTTTTCTCTTGAAATTTTTAATAATAAGCACATGAGTACCGGTAGTAGATTATTATTGGTTTGATTTTACATGAGTAAAAAAACTTACTTGGTACTTCTTTTAAGCACTTGAGTTCTATTAATAGACTGATTCAAGTGAATTTTGTCTAATATTAGGTACAATACATTTGTAACTAGCGTTGATATAAATTTTGTATTTTATTTTCTGGGCTATATGCATGGATTGTTCACTATTCTTGTGTGTTTTGTCTTTGCTTACAAAGATATACTATTAGGAAACTTAGATCTAATGCTTGTTTTGTCTACTCTTGTATTAAGCTGTATTTTAACTGAAGGTTTTATCATTTATCAAAGTAAATTTGATGGTACATTTATAGATGACTATAGTTTGCTTTCTGCTTTCATTCTTTATATATATTGTGTTTTAATATTTGTTCGGTTTTCTAATTTCAGCTAAAGGTTTAAGGTTTGTAAATATTAAGTTTTGGATTGTGGTCAGGTTTTATTGTACTGGTGATAATACAGTAGAACTTATTATCTGTTTAAGTATGTATAGATCTGGCTTTAGATATAAACGGTTTGTATTTTTTTTTCAGTAACTATGGCTTCACTCAGCAGCAAGTTGTTGTCACTACAACAGGTCCCCTCTCTACCAGTGGTATCGACAAAGGAGTTAAAGCACGAGGATGAATATGCCATCGTAGACACTAGAAGAGTGGAAACCCGTTTCGGCATTTCTGTCGTATGCGAGTTGGTAATGCCCGACCAAAGTCGGGCCATTACATACTTACCGTCTAGATTCCACCAGGAGCTGTCGGACGAGGATCTGGCAGAACTTAAAAACGGCTATAGATTGAGAGCGACAGGGATGAGTGGGAGGGCAGTGGATTTGTTAATTTATAAGAAGAAATAAGATAAATAAAACATTCTTTTACCGACAGAAAGTAATGGTTTTTTTTCCCCTAAGTTTATTGTCACAAACCATGAATCAACCAGCTATTAGATAAGTACGAGTATCTAATACCACTATTTATTTACATTTATAGTTAAGATGTGAATATTAGGAATGGTCAGCAACAACCTTCAACGCTTGCAATTTTAGTGATATATGTTATTACCTGGTCCTGAATAATGTCCATGAATTGCAGTTCCTGATACAAGTTGTTCCGTAATAGCCCCGAAAAACAGCTTTCACATTTTAGAAGGGAAAGAGTTGTGCATTGCACTGGTTGCTGTTGCATAAAGGAGTTTACAGCATCTTGTTGCATAAAAGGTTTACAATTACTCTGTTTCGTTATCACAAAATAAGCTTATAATAGGATCTAAAATTGGTTCTCTAGAACATATTTAGCTAGAGGTTAAATCAAGAAAACACATGTTTCTTGGTTAATATTTAAGTTTAAGTAACCTCATAATATGTTAAGTTTGCTTTAAGTACATTTTATAATTCTATGATTGTTTTATAATTCTATGATTGTTTTATTTAGGCTTTTACTTCAACTGTGTTTAAACGTTGAGATACATTTTTTCTGCAATATAGAGCTTATATGTAGTTAAGGTAACCATAAAGATTCGCAAATAACATCAAGGCTTCAGCAAAGACCCCTATCATTCTTCCCAGTAACATTTTCAATTTACTTTCATTATAAACACAAGCCGACCCACTCATATGATTACTTGATCAGTGCATCATGTAATTTACTTTCATCTAACCAGCTCAATGGCATAATAGAGGCTCAGAGTAACCGGATTGAGCGAAGACTACTGAACCGGTCCTTGGCCACCGAGCCGCATCACGTGATATAACCAGGATGCCTCGTTGGGCAGGTCAGTTCTACAGCGCAGGGGGATCACGTGATATTGTCAGGGTACCTCAACTAGCAAACCTTATTTGCAATTGTTACTTCTTAAAGGGTCATGTGATAACACCAGGATCTGTACTCTACTTATAAGATACAGAAGTTGAAAACGTTTTATTTTTTAACTTTGGATTTTCTAACTAAAGTTATGTAAATTTAAATAGTGTACAATTTTTAAATTTTTCTCATAAAAAATAATGACCTAGTGTAAAGAGTTTGGAAATTAAATTTCGCTACAGTCACTCCCCTATAGTCATAAATTAAGGTCTTGGTAAAAGATTAATTACAGATATTTAATTTTAACATATAATTGTATCTGATATTCTATTAAACTTAATTGAGCGGAGCGAGCGAAGCGAGCGAAGCTCTTTGGGATCAACTTCAATGCAACAAATAGAGAAACATCACTCAATAACGGCTGAACGCATTTCAGCCAAACTTAACAAAATTACTTAGACTAATAGTGAGATGGTTTTTAAACAAACAAATTTCAATTAGATAATGCTAATGCAATTTAAAACGAACTTAAAATTTCCAATTTTTAACATTAGGCTTATGCGACTAAAGTAGCCATATGACAGTTTTTTGTTTACAAGAAAAATGTAAACAAGAGAATCATCATAAGGTATTTCTGAACTTTCTAGACTTTTCTTTTAAACGTTTTAAAATCATTCCTATGATCTTAATAAACAAGAAAATAGCGTTAAAACATTGTTTAAGGCGCGGACTTCACTACAAATTGCGAAAATAGACGGAACTACTTTCTCAATGCGCGGAGCATATCGCAGTGACTACTCGACTTACTCTTGGGCACCTATTTGTGTTGCCAGCTGATTAGAAACAGTCAATGTTAGAAATAAGGATTTAATAAGCGATATATCGAACCGCATCGAAATCGATATTTAATCCGATAATACCTTACAGGTTATATTATGTTGAATTAAATCGACGATAGAGTAAGTTATTACACTTATTAATAAAACGCAGATTGAACCCTGATCTAATTTAGGCATGTGGGGAGGTAGGTTGGGGTTTATGAGTATTCGTGACTACATTAAGTGTTTTGAAGTAACGTTAGATTAGGAAGGTAAAGTGTAGGTTATAGGTAGGTGATCGGTTTATTTATTTCTGTTGCACCATATTATTTTTGTATTTTTTGGAATAGTTGGTTAAACAGGGAAACGATTTCAAAAATGCTTGCATTATGGTCTTAACAAACCATCTACAGTATTCTAGCATTGACTTTATATAAAGTCAATGATACTAGCAAATTACTACATTACTACATACAGACCAAAAGAAAAGAGCATTTGGATTTGGACCTTAAATCGTCCCAATAATGGTAGAAGACCTACATTCCAGTTACATTACAATCATATCCTCCATCAAGAATACTTGGTATTAACAATCATAAACTATTTCCAGCAAAGAAAGCTGAGTTTAACTGATTGCAATGGTTGAAATGAAGACCAATGTTATGTGGCACAGTTGAATTTAAATGTCAAATTTCCCCTCCTGATATTATACTTTAATACTCGTTTACTTTACTTAAATACTTTAACTGATTGTAAGGGTGAAAAATTAAGTCCAATGTTTTTGTTCTAGGCTACAGTTGAATTTGAATGTTAAATTTCCTTTCTTTTTTATACTTGAATGCCCTTTATGGATGTTAATATCAGATTCCAACTACTGTAATATTTTTCTGGTCAAAACTACCATATTCACTTCTGGCGAGGTATCTGAATAACAAGATGTAGTTAAAACAAATTTGAATTATTATAATTTTAATCAATAAAACAAGCATTAGTATATCTATTGACTTTTTTACATTTAGTTTCTTATACAAATATCAAATCACGTTTGTTCCGCTCAACTGGCACCTCTCTGAAAGCAACCCTAGTTAGTTAGTAAATCTTACCGCCAATTACATCAAATATCTATGAAAAATACCATCTTACTACGAACTAGATATCTACTGGCCTCAATAGGATATATTTAATCACATTTGTATGTAAATGTATTTATACATTTAACATTAATATATTAACATAATAAATATCAATCTTATTTTAAATATAACTAGTACAGATTATACCAAAAATAATTATGAATTACCTCTGATCTATAATAATAAGAATATATACTTTGAACAATATGTTTTGCTTTAAAAATTTTGAAAACATACTATCCAGAAATAAAGCCCTATCATGTAACACATAGGTTAGTACTACAAATTCTAACACAGCTGTTATTTGTCAGACAAGGATTTAGAAAGACTACAATGCAAGAGCTCGTCGTAAAATAAGACATTGAAGTCTTTCTTAAGGCTCTAAGCTTTTTGTGTTTGGAAACTTTATGTTCGACAAAACTATCTTCACCCTGTATGTCTTAAGTAATCTCGTACGTGGTGAGTTTTTGTAATAAAAGAGCTGTATTATATTTTAGGTATAGGTACTATCTGTATAATCTGTTTTAGGCGTTTCACGTTGGATTGTCAGATATACATTTTGTAGGTTTCCATTTTGTTCCGATAATTGTTTCGTACACTATAAGTCTTGTTTTCATGTAGTATGGTATTTGTTAAAAGGTTTTTCATCACCATTGTGAAAATAGCATAATCAACAATAAAAGTTTAAGTATGTACATATTTTCTTTACCTTCTGCCACTGACGATGGCTCAACCCTTTAAATAAAATCATTGTTGAACCTTATTAGTTTTATAGGTCTAGTGTTATAATACAGTCCTACAGAATACAAGTTTTTTATAAAACACATCCTACAACGTTATCAAGCACAAATCAACAAAACTGGGTTGAAAGTTTCACTTGGCATGTTAATCCATGTTATCTGAATGAAAAGTCTAAATTTGAGTACTCGTGGGGCTTACTAAAATAATTAGGATTGATGTCTGTCGTAGATAGGTCTAGTAGTCTAAGGGTTTTCCCTAGCTGGATTATTTAGGTGTGGATCCTGTCTAGGTCCATTTATTGACAAAATTCAATAGGATATTATAACATTAAATGGTAGTCGGCTTGGCTTGAACTTTACTGTACGATTATCTCTCATTAGAACGTAATTCACTACTTTATGGCTAAGATTGTTTGTAGGCCGGTAAAAATAGGTTTTTGCCCGGAAATAATTCCTGGAAAGCTGGAATTTTAATCCATTTGTTTTATATAGAAGTAAAAAGATTTGAAGTTTTCCCCATTTTACCAGTTGAGCTTCTGACCACAAAAACCTTGAAATTTAGTAACAATGGAAGATTTCATTTTGGGAATTATTGTTTTAGTTTTTGCTAAAACGTTAAAAAACATAAAGGAATTGTATAACATAAGATTCCACATCCATTGAGTATCTGGTGATGAAAATCGAACCAAAAATAAGTGGATTTATAGTGATTTAAATAAAGTTATTTTATTAAAAAATTATTGACCATTGCATATTTAACATTTATATTAATTCTAGAAAATGGATTCCAAGTACATTATTATTTACAAAGTAGTTAATACGAACTATAAAAATCATTTTTGTCTCTTTTGTGGTGAATCCGGTTGCAGCTGTTGCATGATAGATTGTAATGATTAAAGCTAACAGTTGTCAATCTAATGCTATCTGGTCTAATGTAACCCTTGGTTCTAGATGCAAAGCTGACTGACCTTAATCTTTGCCAATGTTCTCTTCCAATCTCTGAACATTGATATATGTTCAATCTTGCTGTAATCTGCTCAAAGATCTGATGTTGAATGTCATCATGTTTGTAGAAATTAACAAAATGGGTTTCTCATGGAAAAATTTTTCTACCGATTGATACGAATATATGAATGTATTTTCTTACTACAATTTAATTTATACTAGAGGTCATGCAGTCGTTGAAAAATTGACCAATAATATAAAGATGTAGTGTAAAGCATTCACTATTTTCACTCCACACTGTAAATTAAACTACCAACATATAATTAAACATCAATTAACAACAATTTACAACAATTAAACATGTGAGAGGAATTTATTTAATTTGTTTTGATTTTCTGTTCACATTTCGTTGTTATTTCGTCACCAGCATGGCAACCCATAAGCCCATGCAATTTTTTTAATAAAAAAAAACTGCTTGTGCTTATTTAATTGAGCATCTGGAATTTCTGTTTGTTGAGCCCTATTTAATTTATAAAGGTACTCTGCACATCTACAGAAAAAATCTCCATCTAACAGTAAGCGTAGATCTTCTTCCCTGCGATGTACACGAGCTCAGAATGAAGTTTTTCAATACACATGCTTGCCTATTAATATAAAAATGTTGTACAAGAAAATATACCTAAACATATTGGCATATTGCTTGTAAAATAAAACTTATATTTTTGTATATATATATGGCTATATATGGCTATATATATATATATATATATATATATATATATATATATATATATATATATGGCTGGAATATTTAAAGTTTCTATGGTTTCTTACAAAGAACCAAACCATCCCTTATTTAGAATTAAATAAAACTTATATTTTTGTATATATATATATATATATATATATATATATATATATATATATATATATATATACAAAAATGTAAGTTTTATTTTACAAGCAATATGCCAATATGTTTAGGTATATTTTCTTGTACAACATTTTTATACAAGACTTATGTTATGCAAGACCAACTTGTTAGTTGGTGTGCACAGAAATGCCTTTGTTCAAACGTATTTGGTTATCACTTGATTTTGTGGTGAAACAGATTTTGTTAATTTTAAGGCCAATGTTAGATCGAAGATGTACATAAAAGGCCGAAGTCGCATGTTTCATTGTGAATTCAAAATTTATAAAACTAATTATAAGTGGTTCATGGAAATTAAACTAAAATAATTACTTTCGTTCAAGGTAAGGTAGAAGGTTCACTTTAAGCCCTGGAGCTAGCAGTATACATTGCTCGTTGTTACCATGCAACTGTTATGAAATGTGGTTCTTGTGCATAGAATAGCTCAAAGGCAGTTTTTCGAACAAACTCTTTTAATTAGTAGAATATATATATTATGGGATATCTGTTGATAATTGTTTTGAATAGATGATTGTTAAGTTTAAAATTCACAGTGTAGATTTCATAGGCTTTCATTTAAATTAAAATATTCAAAGTTTCCATGGTTTCTTACAAAGAACCAAACCATCCCTTATTTAGAATTAAATCTCCTAAACTGGCCATTTTCAAAGTGCTCAATACAAAGCTAGACTGACCTTAATCTGTTTCGTTGGGAGATCTGATTAAGTGTTCAATCTTGCTGTAATCTACTTACAATGGTTTTCACTTAATTGTATTTGCACTACTTTACATCTGGTTGATTTCTTATATCCGGTAATTTTTCTTGTTTATTTGCAAATGTCTTATAATATATCACAATGTTGAATATATTTCTTCCTATCGTGAAAACTATTCATCATTTACTTGTTTATTTTTTAAAGAATAATAAAATTTGTGACGGGTCATTTTTATTATTTAAAGCTATTTAGTTTCAACTCAAGCAGAAAATGAACGGGTCAATGTATAAAATGTTCGGCATTCTATGACTGCAAGACAAGTACCACTTACCTATTTAAGTTATACAAAATTTTACAATTAATTCTGGAAATAACCCTTTTTAGGCCATCAAAACCCAAACCAAGCGTCAATTTAAATTACAACATACATAGGGTTGTTGTTAGACAAAATTATCTAGAAACAATCAATTGGCAATTGCACTTAACCTTCCGATTTCTAATATAGTTAAATGTTGGGACAAAAAACAGAGTCCAGTGGTTAAAATTATCGGAACTTTTCTAATAGTAATGACATATTTAACTAATCAATATTGTATAAATATGCAATAGCGGTATAAAAAACCAACTACTCTCAATGCTTTTGTTGGATTATTTAGGTATAAGCATAGCCATGTTTAACCAGTGTGGCATTTCATTCCCAGAAATCAACGTAACATTTCTAAGGACTTAAAAGTGCAGTAATTATAACAAGGTCAGTAATGATGATTTCTCGATGGCAGCCTGCGTGGGTGTATTGTAATTTTTTTATAGCCAGTGGTGATTCCGAAATAGTTCTATTAATTTCTATAACAAAGTGTTAACTGTACGTATTCATGTATATTAAAAGCCATGATACGGATAATTAAGTAACCCTACCTCAGCGATTAGGAAGTATATTTTTTTAGCGAATTTCCCATATAGGGAATAAGATATTACCGTAGTACTCATGGTAAGACCTGGACGCGGGACCGATTTTTTTTTCGTTTTGAGGTCCCTTGAGGCCAAAAACACTATCCGTTCAAATTAATATATATATATATATTTATAAATATATTTATATATATATATATATATATATATGTATATAAGTAAACTGTTGTAGTTTGCTTGTTTATGAACATATTTTGATCAAATTTGGAGAATGTTTTTATTTCTTACTAACTATTAACATTTTACAAAAAAAGTTTTACCCTCCCTGATGCAGCAAACCTAAGTGTTAAATATGTAAGAAATTAGTAAATTCAGAATAAAGCACAATCATAAAAGTCTATTTTAATACAAAATCTAAACAAAACAATCAATTGTAAATAAAGTGTTTTTAACATGTGATTTCATACATTAAGCAATATTAATTATAAACATATGATGTTAGACAGTTAATATCTATCAATCCTCCCCCTTTAATCGGCAAGGTAGCATCTGGTTGACATGTCTTCTCCAGTTGCAGCCATCATCCATTCGCAAAACATACATCACTTTACCTTCTTTAGCTGTTACTCTTCCAAAACTCCACTTTTTCCCTTTTTGGTTGTAGCATAAAGCTTGAACCCTTTCTCCAATGTTAAAATTGCGATGTCTTTTATTTGAAGTTTCATTCTCATTTGCTGTTTCTAGTTTGTTTGTTTCCAGCATGAAGTCAAGACGAGTTCTTATATTTCGACCAAACATAAGGGAGTACGCATCTTTACCCGTTGAGTTTACAGACTTTCGTAGTTGCGTTAGAAACATTGGTAGTTTTTTACTTGTGTCTCCTCCCTCACTTTTCATTGCACTTAAGCCCTTCTTTATCGTCTGAACAAATCTTTCTGCTTGCCCATTTGACGAAGGGTTAAATGGAGCACACGTCTTGTGGATGACTCTGTTTATCTTTAAGAAACTTTTGAATGTAAATGATGTGAATTGTGGTCCATTGTCAGATACTAGTACGGGAGGAATACCAAAAGTCGAAAACAAATTCCGAAGTGTCTTTATGCACCATTCCGAGGTTGTTATCTTTGTTGGAATAACTTCAACCCATTTAGAAAATGAATCAACAATAATGAAAAAGTATTGATTTCCAGCGTATGGTCCAGCAAAATCGATGTGAATTCTCTGCCATGGCTGTTCAGCACTTTCCCAAGGGTGTAGAGTCACTGAGCTTGGTCGATTCTGTTTTTGACAACACTCTTTGCATGTTTTTGCCAAATTCTCTATGTCTTTATCTATGCCCTTCCAGTAACAATAACTTCTAGCTAACCCCTTCATCTTTACAATGCCTAAATGTCCAATGTGAAGTTCCTGTAGGACTTTACTCTGCAAACTAGTTGGAATAACTATTCTGTTTCCTTTAAACAAGCAATCATTCTGTAGAGTAAATTCATGATCATGTAAACCAATTCTTTTGATACTCTTTCCTTCTTTAAGTAATTTAATAATTTCTTTTGTAGTGCTGTCGTTGTAAGATTCTCTTGCAATCTCTTCTTTAGTGACTGGCATTGTTTCCAACTGACTTAATTGAAACACAGCATTATCATCCATGAAATCATCAGGTGTACTCTCAACTGGAAATCGGGAAAGGAAATCAGCATTCGAATGGTCTTGTGTTCTGCAAAATTCAACAGTGTAGTTAAATCCTGAAAGGAAGTGTGCATAGTTAAAGATTCTTGTAGCGGTCATTGTCGGTAAAGTTCTATGTGGATCAAAAATAGATACTAAAGGCTTGTGATCTGTAATTAGTACAAACTTACGACCATAACAGTAAGAGAAGAATCTTTTCAATCCCCAGTATATTGCAGTTGCTTCCTTATCTATTTGGCTGTATTTTTGTTCACTCCTTGTCAATGTTCGGGAGGCAAAAGCTATTGGTCTTTCACTGCCATCTTTCATTCGATGTGATAGGACAGCCCCAAGTCCTACTGGAGAAGCATCTGTAGCAAGAACCAAGGGTAGCGAAGGATCAAAATGAGCTAATGTCCGTTCATTTGCAATTTCTTCTTTCACTTTCTTGAAGCTTTGTTCACAAGGTGATGTCCACTTAAATGGTTTGTTCTTCTTTAGCAAATTGTTCAAAGGATAAACTATATCAGAAAAGCATGAAATAAACTTACTGTAGTAAGTCACCAAACCCAGGAATGATCGTAGTTCATTGATGTTCGAAGGTCGTTTTGCATTAGTTATTGCTTCAACTTTTTCAGTACTCTTGTGTAAACCATTGTTATCAATCACGTGTCCCAAATATTTTATGCTCTTCTGGAAGAATTTGCATTTCTCTCTGTTCAATCGAAGATTCTTGCTACGTAACACATTCAGTACTTGTTTTAATCTTTGTAAAGTTTCATCAAACGTAGATCCTTGTACGAGTATGTCGTCAAAGAAACACTGTACTCCATCCAGACCTTGTAATGTTGAGTCCATGAATCTTTGCCAGAGAGATGGAGCGACCTTCACTCCAAACATAAGGCGATTTACCTTAAAAAGTCCTTTGTGTGTGCTTAAGGTTTGCATTTTAGCACTTTCATCGTCCATTACCATATGTAAGTACGCATTACTTATGTCAAGTGTACAAAAGTATTTCCCTCCACTCATGTTTGAGAAAATGTCTTCTATTCTTGGTATGGGATAGTTTACCTCTTCAATTACTTTATTGAGTGTAACCTTGTAGTCGGCACATAATCTCACATTGCCATTTGGTTTTATTACTGGAACCACAGGGGTTCCCCAAGCAGAGTTTTCTACCTTAGTAATGATGTGTTCACGTTCCAATCGTTCAATCTCCCTCTCGACCTTACATTTTATTGCGTACGGTACTTGTCTAGGCTTTATGTAAATAGGTATAGTGTTTTCCATCACCTGAAATTTAGCTTTGAAGTCAGGAATCTCTCCAATCTCTGTCTTGAAAATATCTTCATATTCTTCAAGTAAGGATGTCAGCTGAGATCCATTTGTTTCTTCAACTGCCCTCATGTCTGCCCAATCAAGTTTCACCTCTCTCATCCACTCACGTCCAAATATAGCATCAACTTGGTGATCTATTACGTATAGCTTCCCAATGAATCTTTGTCCCTTGTAGTTGCATTTCACAAAAGCTACGCCACACGGTTTTATTATTTCTCCTGTGTATGTGCGTAGTTCAACTGCAGTTGATAGAAGCTTTTTGTTCGGAAAATTGTGTTGAAAGTCTTTTAGGGAAATGGAGCTCAATGATGCGCCTGTGTCTAATTCGAATAACATCTCCTTGCCATCCACTGATAATTTTGCATTGAATTTACCTCTGTCTTTTGAATTTGAAAGTAAATGTATGTTATGTAAGTCGTTTCCATCCTCTTCTTCAAAAGCTTCTTCTTCAGCATAGTGAACTGATTTTTGTAATTTACCTTTACTCATGCATACACGAGCAATATGACCAATTTTATTGCAAGAATGACATGTTTCTTCTTTGAATTTACATTTATTAGCCGTATGTGATTCATTACCACAACGATAACATTTTCCTCTTAAAGAATCAAAACTCAAGGTAGTTTTATCAAGTTTCGCAGTAGATTTCATGGAATACCTTGTACTTCTTACATCTTTATTTGTTGGTACTGGTACTTGCTGACTTTTGCATTTGATTTGATTCACATGTCTAGCAAAATGTTGCTCAGTAATCATTGCACTTTCTGTTTTTGATAGCTCTATTCCGGTTGCTGTCCTAACTAACTCAGGAAATGTTCTCAATTCACGTTCTTGTAAGAGTCTTGTTCTTATTTCTGGGTCATTTAGTCCTCTGACAAACTGTAATCGCAAAAATATATCACAAACAGACTTTCCACATGCACAGTTGAACTCACAGTTTGTAGATAACCTTTTAAGGTCTGTTGAAAAATCTGTTACTGATTCTCCATTCTGTTGTTCTCTAAGTACAAATTTGTGTTGTAACGCTAGTGTACTTGCTTGAGGATCTAAGTACTGTTGTAATAAATGTACTAGTTCTTCGTATGTTTTGTTACTTGGATCATCTGGTGAGCAAATGTCGTATAGCTTTTGATGAATTAATGGTGTGAGAGCATGTAAGAATGTCAATGTTTTCTGATTTTGGTCCTTTATGCATTTTAGTTCCATAAAAGTATCCAAACGTTTTGTAAAATTTCGGAAACTTTCCCTTTCATCGTAGGGCACAAAGTTTAGATTCGAGGTTGTCACATTTGTTGTAGCAGCATGCTGAATCTGATCATTTGAACAATCGACACCTGATGTATCAATTAGGTTTTGTAACATTACCTTGGTATCAATTGTGGTATTTTCAAATTCTTGTCTGTAAGCGAGTTCATCTTCAATATCATCTTCATTAATCATTAATTCAATGTGGTCCTGTATTATACCAAATTTTGTGTGCAATTCATTTAAATGATGTAGTCTAACAGAAGCATCTGTAGACACTTTGTGCTCTTTCAATAGTTTTGTGATATTTGTAAGCTGAGCTTTCAATGATCTTCTGAGGTTTTTGTACTTGATTATCCTCTCATTCTTGTCTTTTATTTGTTCAATTGTTTCTATTATCCTCGTCGCCATTGTTAAATATGTAAGAAATTAGTAAATTCAGAATAAAGCACAATCATAAAAGTCTATTTTAATACAAAATCTAAACAAAACAATCAATTGTAAATAAAGTGTTTTTAACATGTGATTTCATACATTAAGCAATATTAATTATAAACATATGATGTTAGACAGTTAATATCTATCACTAAGTACTTGTTAAACTAATTCTATTTAAATCGGGAATAAATTTTATATTTTTAAGTAGACATTTCAGTGTAAATCAAATCAGTCAAATGGAAATTCGCTTAGTCTGCAGGTTTGCTGCGGCGGGGGTATTTTATTAGTTTTTATCGTGAGAAACTTTATTTAAAAATGCAGTTATCCGAAAACGTATCGAATTGCGACTAACAAATTTGCACATACTAATTCCTCCATTTTTCTTGTGTTGTTTGTGGGAATGTAACGAGATATTGCGTACTATATTTTAGACAAATATTAAATTGTTGCCATCTGAACCTACAAAGGGATAAAATAACACACCATCTATTTTAAAATCAAACAGCTTATGAAGGTATAATTCAATTCTAATTTTAAGTTAAAGGAGCTTATCCGTATTTTATGAGCTTCTGGTGCTTATATTTAATGAATATATGTCCCAGGAAATAACAAGGGATGCTAGTGTAAACAAAAATCAAAGGTGCCTTGGATACTGTGAGTGCCTAAATATATCTTGTTTGGACACCTAAAATATACCTGAAAATTTATTAACAATCCCTGAAAAGGCTTAACGGTTGGTAAAAAAATTTGTATTTTTTAAAAATTTATTTAATATGAATTAATAATTTTAATGTGATTATTACATTTTTCTTGAAACTTTAGCGTCAACTCTTACCTTAAACGAACATAACTATAATTGAAACCACTTTCTTTATAATTAGAACAGTTTATTTAAGTGTAGTCCGGGTGTATGATGGCTAATATTTGAAATTTCAACAACATATTTAAATCTATAAATTTTAAGCACAATAACTGTTTTGCCTTAAACATATTAGGTGTTCGTATGCTTCATACACGTGTAGGCTGAATACATTTTAGAGTAAAACAATTCCCTGACGTTAGTTGAAATGTGAGACTAGAATACCAAACAGATAAGACCAAAAAGGTGATATCCACTTCCTATTGGCTACAACAACCTGGTATTCAATAGTGGTTTTGTTTGGTGAAACTATTTTTTATTACGATTAATTTTCAATGTAAAAATACTTTTTGAAAAACAGAAAAATGAATCTAGCACAATCTTTCTTGACTACTAATATAATTACAGTCGTATCGAAACACAACTTAACAAAATAAAATAATGCCACTATCACATCATTTGAATCCACAGAATAATGGTTTCCTCTTAATCTGTAGATGTTAAAGTTTCTAATGTCTTTGCGAGTATTAAGATAAGAGACAGGAAATCATGGGGTGGTTGAATATCAACCATTAGCATCTAGTTAAGCTTCAAGTACTTACATCTAATATATACATTTTTAATATTGTTTTAAGTTGTTCAACATTAGTGTATATTGTTGACTTGAAATATTTTTATATTCGTAAAGAAAAATTCAAAATATTAAAACATAAAGTCAAAATTTCTTTTCATGCTCTTTCTGCGAGCGTTTGTAATATCCGTTATGTTAAGCTAAACTGAACGCAAATTTAATTTAATATGAGTAACAACTATTAGCGAATTTCCCTATAGAGAAGTAGCTATTACCGTAGGTGGCACGGTAAGCCCTAGACCCGGGACCGATTTACTTTTTCATTTTGATGTCCCCAGAGGCCAAAAACACTATTCGTTCAAATTTTTATATATGTATCTCATAAACAAGTAACAGTTATAAATGTTAACATAACATATTCATCATTTATCATTTATAAGTTAATTAAGAAAAATGCTAACCTTCCTTACATCTGGTTGATTTCCTATATCCGGTATTTTTTCTTGTTTATTTGCAAAAAATGTCTTATAAAATATCACAATATTGAATATATTTCAAATTTATATTCAAATTTATTTATTTATTTATTTTTTTTGTGATAACTATCCTATTTATATTTAGTGTTGATTTGGTGTTTAGGATTGTTAAATTTGATTTGTAGATTTCGGGGTTACATATATATACGTCCGTGAACGCGATAACTTGAGTAATTTTTGTCCGATTTTGATGAAATTTGGTTTAAAGGTGTAAAGCGGGATAAACTTGAATGAGTTCGCGAACTAGCATGATCGGACCATGGGAACGGGGCTTTACGGGGGGTTTTATGGGGTAAAAATTGGTTTTTCTCACTTTTGACCCTCAAAACACAAAATTTCCCAATTTCTCTTTGGACCTTTTTAAAGAGCTTAAAAAAACAATTAATTTAGTATATAAAAGTATTTTTGTTCGGTTAATAGTAACGGAGAAAATTAAAAAAAATTTAAATTTAAAATTCCCATGTTATTCTTATGGAGAATATTGTCAAATGTTGTAGTTTACTTGTTTATAGATATATTTGGTATTTTGATCAAATTTATTAATTTTGTACTAAGCTATCAATATTTTACAAAAAACACACTTTATTAGTTTCTTGTAGCAGCAAACCTAGGTACTCGTTAAACCTAATGTTATTAAAATATATTTAATTGAAAATCAATTAAGACAAATGGAAATACGCTTAGTCGGCAGGTTTGCTGCGGTAGGGGTATTGTTTTAACTTTGAAGTTATTAATAGTACTATTATTTTAATACAACCCTTCAATAGAACACTATTATATTAATATAATAATTCTGTCTCCAACTTCCTAACGTTCTGTCAATATGCTGTAAGTATGCTTACTATAACATAGGTTAAAGTAGTCGTACAAAATATACAAAATATGTATATACAAAATAATCTGAAAAGGTAACTAGTAATTTATAGACGGCTCTTGTACCGTAAATCTTCAACTACTTATACCTTTTGTATATATCTAACAATGGTGGTTAAAACGAAGCTATAAACATATATTCGGGGTTATATTAACATAAAGTTAACCTAATTGACAAGCTACTCAATCGTTTTCAGAAACTCTAATACATTAGACACTCCTTTGTCCCAAGCCTGAGTAGGTGGATAACACTTAAGCCACAACACTAGTCCTGTAATCTAATAAATCCTACACACCTGTAGACCATATTACCTTTGTCTCCTTTTACAACAATCTGAGAGCATTGATTAGAAATATTGCTTTTGTTTGTTAAAGGAAATCAATCAACTAATTAAGTATAATAAACTCATACTTGTGTTTGATTGTGCTGATTGTGGATGCAGTCGGGTTTTCCAATCACATTTACCACTGATTGAGTGGCGCAGTCTTGCATCAGAATATCTGTTGTTTGTAGAAATGATTCAATTGCATTGCAACTATCAGAATACTACATTTGTAATCTTAGTTTGCACTTGAGAGGATGAAGATACATTAAATTACAAACAGTATCTGTATCCCATGTTATCCTTAGTGAGTGTAATTGTATTGCTGCTTGGCCGGATATTTGGATACGATTTCGCACAGGTAGTAATAATTTTATATTGAGCTATTACCATTTCACCATAATGCACTTCATTGCCCTCCCTGTAGCAATAAGCTAAGCACTCATCAACAATAATGTAAGTAAAAACACTTGACCTGTAAAAAATCCAGTCAGGCAAATTAAAATACGCCGACTCTGCAAGTTAGCTATAGTAATTTTAATTTCCTTCCTTGTAGCAGCAAGCCTTATTACTCTATAAACCTAATGTGGAACTTCCCCTTGTAGTAAATGCACTGACCTATAAAAAAACAATATTCATTCAGGCAAAAATTTCACTATTGACCTAATGCGAGTTTTGATCAAAAGTCCAAGTTCACCCCGAGAGCTACTACTGTACTTATGTATTTCTATGCATTCTGTTCTTGTTTCCATGAAATTTTGAAACATGACTGTTGTTCAGAAAACAGCTCAAAGGTAAGCTATAATTTTTTAATATGAATGCAACTCGAAACTAGTTTTGACGTTTTCCTTTTAAATGTGTTATTTTAGATCTACCGTTGTATATAACTAAAATATAGACTTTAAATTTAAAAGTATAGATTTTTACCAGGCATTACGTGCTCATAGAAAGATACAGAACTATGAATAAAACCTTCCCTTAGTGTATAGCGAACTTCTGAAAATAACTTCACATTTATTCATTATAGTGTTGGGCTTACTACAACTGTTCGAAAGTTTTAATTAAGTTTTTATTAACTAACTAGTATAAGAAAATTGAAAAAAAATCTTTCACATCCACATGTTTCTACACATATTTCATTTCCTACAAAGGATCAAAAGCTCCTTATTTAAGATAAACCCTCTCAAACGGGCCATATTCAAGGCAAAGTGCTAGATTCAAAGCTGGACTGACCTTAATCTCTTTTATTGTGAGATTCAATTACACGTTCAATCTTGTTGTAATCTGCCTATTTAGTCTTATACAATGGTTTGCACGTAATTAAGTTTTTGGTTCTTAACGCTTCTTTGGCTTGCCTTTGAGTCTTATTTTGGTTTATTGGATCTGTTTTACTGCTTTAATACCCGTTACGTTTATATCTTCCTTTTGAGTAGTACTTGTATAATTTACGAGTATGTTTTGCACACTGTATGTTTTGTACACTACTGTATGTTTACAGTATGTTTTGTATTAATAATCGTGTAAAAGGCCACTTTAATTTAATTTGCAGATTAGAGCTTCGAATTTTTACTATCACCAGGCAAGGAATATAACGAATTAGCTATCTAGTGATAAAGAAAATTTTACTATTAAAGTTTGAAAAACCGGTCGTAATCGGTTCATACGAAGACATGCACTCAAATAAGAGACACCATACACTATTTACATGGTGATTGTTGCATAAAACTAACTAGAATTAATTAAATTAAAAATAACGTTAACTTGTAAATGTTTGTACAGCTAAAATAACGGAATAAGTAAAAAAAGTATTTGGTAGTTTTATTTGGTCAGTATTTAAATATAATTAACTCAACTCTTTGCCTGTTTAACTTATCAACGTATTATATATAAATATAAAATTAAATTTACTTTTTTAACACCCTTAGTTAGATTATTTATATAAGCAAAGTCCAGTTAAACCAGTGTATGATTTCATTTTTACTCATTATGGTGAATCTTCTAGGACTCAAATGGTTAACAGTCCAGTTATTTTGAATTATAAATAGCAATGCAATTGAGTGAAGTGTAATTCATTTACAGCCAAAGGTTAATGCAAAACGGTGAAATTAATTTCCGAAATTGATTTACCGTACACATCTGCACATTCTAAAACTAGCGAGCTGGTCTAGTGGTTCGAGCACGGGACTTCCGTCCCTGAGGTCATGGGTTCAAATCCCACCAAATCCCCAATGGATTTTTTCTAATTGATAATGCCGCAACCCCTAGGTCCAACCTGAAGTAATGTGAAAAGCAACCCAGGCTAGTGCCTAGCGTCCTAGAAAAATTAGAATTATTAAGAGCCATATTTAAATTTAATCTTTCACAAAAGAATTTTGGGTACTTTATACCCGTGTAATTCATCTTAGGGTAAACAATTCCATGACCTTAGCAGAAATGTGAGACCAGAATACCAAACAGGAGAGACCGGTGAAGTGACATTATCATCCTATTGGCTCGCTGTGTATACAACTACTTGGTATTCATCAGTGCTTTCGGGTAGGATAAAGTAATTGTCAATAGTATTGATTCGTAATTTATAAACACCTTATTAAAAACAAGTAATTTTTAACCAGCATAATCTTTCTTAACACCTACTGTAATTACAATTAGTGAAAGAAACCATTCATAAAAAAATTCAATGCAATTTTTATCTACGGAATGATGAATTCCTCTTAACATGTAGATTTTGAGATTTCTAATATTTTTGCGACTATTCAGATAAGAGACGATAAATTAAAATACCCCCGTTGCAGCAAACCTGCTGACTAAAGGAATTTCAATTTGCCTGATTGGATTTACCCTAAAATGTCTTCTTAAAAATATCACATTTATTCCCTATTTAAATAACATTAGTTTAACGAGTACTTAGGTTTGTTGCAACAGGGAGGGTAAAAAGGTGTTTTGTAAAATGTTAATAGTTTAGTATGAAATGAGTGCATTTTCCAAATTTGATCAAAATATGATCATAAACAAGCAAACTACAACAGTTTATTTATTCTCCATAAGAATAACATGGGAATCTTAAATTTAATTTTTTTTTATTTTCTCCGTAACCATTTGGTGCATAATTACGCTTCGATATACTAAATTAATTGTTTTTTTTAAGCTTTACAAAATGGTTTGGGAAGAAATTGCTAAATTTTATGTTTTTTGTGTCAAAAATGGGAAAAGCCTATTTTTACCCCATAAAACCCCCGTTCCCATGGTCCGATCATGCTGGATCGCGAACTCGTTTGAATAAACGTACGTTTACACGTTTGTACCAAATTTCATCAAAATCGGATCATTTTTGCT
The DNA here is from genome assembly GCF_028750875.1 of Macrosteles quadrilineatus. Lineage (NCBI taxonomy): Eukaryota > Metazoa > Arthropoda > Insecta > Hemiptera > Cicadellidae > Macrosteles > Macrosteles quadrilineatus. The sequence goes on from NW_026542936.1 coordinate 80,237, forward strand.
CGAGTGTGCTGACGGACACACACATATATATATACATTTGAACGGATGGTGTTTTTGGCCTCTAGGGACCTCAAAACGAAATGCAGTAATATCTTAATATGATTTATTACTAAGGAAATATCATGCCAATTTAAATAACGTTTTTCTAAAGTAAGCTAATTTACTTGTAAATGAACGAATTTTTGAATGAACTTTTTTTGGAATTATGAATTTATTCCATCACATATATAAAATTACACAACCAAATGTACAAAAGAAAAAAAGGATTTTATGCAAAACTAAACTCTGTAAGTTAAAACTGTAACTCTGTAAGTTAAACTCTGTAAGTCTGTTCTGTAAGTTACCATGTCGTTTGTAGAAACTCTAATACATTAGAAACTCCTTTGTCCTAAGCATGAGTACGAGGATAACACTTAAGCCACAACACTAGTCCTGTAATCTAATAAATCCTACACACCTGGAGACTATTATCTTTGTCTCCCTTAAGAGAAATCTGACAGTATAAATATTTGATTATTTAGCAATTCGATACTTTTTGTGGCAAAATAACTTATCTGTTGCATAGCACTTGAATTTATATTAGCATATATTGTAGTTAGTAAAAACATTTAAGTTTTGAAAATCTCATTTGATATCGATATTTTTGACTTGTATATACCTTGAAAAAATAACTATTCGTTACACCTGAAATGGTTAAAATTAAAATTGAATGTAACGGACAGGCTATGTACATAAGTCTATCGCTTGCATTCTAAACAATATATAGAACTAGCAGCAGTGCAACAAATTAATACGAGGCCTTATCTTGAATCTAGATTTATTTTACAAAACGAACCATACATAATTGATTTTATTTTAATAACTTTGACAAGTTATTGAGAATTTTGTAGGATAAATGTTGCTTGTAATAGTGATTTGTTTATTAGTTATTATTTATGTATATTGGATTGAGTGACGTAGTCGTGCATGGAAACCTTTGTTGTTAGCGGAACTTTAATTGCTAATTGCATTGCAACAACCAGAATACTACTTTTGCGTTTTTAACAGCTGCAGCCTCATAAGAGCATGTACCCGACAAGTCTCATATTCCTTGATCGTATTTCTTCAGGATAATTAATTTTTTTTTTTCACTTACATTTTTTAGTTATTTTCCCAAAAGGTAAAATTAAAAATAGTAGTATTCTTGCAGGGTTTCTTAATGTAGTCCCCTATATTTCTCACTTGTATGGGGTAAATTATATATCCGAGACTTTGAATGATCTTCTGCAAGAACTAAGGAAACTTCAATACAAATCTTTAACGTCAGTTTTATCGTAAACATTTACAATAATCAGTTATTTCAACTAAATGTAGTAATAATATATTGTTTTAAAAACTTATAACCTTTTATATTTTGAGAATGTGGAGGCTTTTAAACATAGTTTTTTTGGTTGAGGTTAAAAATAACTATTGTTTATTATTGCATACTAGTTAATTATGTTGGAATGGAGTTATAAATCTTTCAATTTTTAAATGTATATGTATGTAGTTTTGGTTTTTTATTGCATTCGATATATTTACAATCTAAGTGTCTTTTAAGCGTAACAATGCATTTTGAACACACTATTCTCAATCAGACAATATATTACTATTTTTCGTATCTTTACGATGCATTTAGTCAAAATATGTATCTTATATGACTAAATACGATGATATACATGGCATATATATATACGATGGTATATATATGATGGTAATGGGACGTTACATTCCCCATACAATCACCTCTGATCTACTTAATACATCTTGGTTACCTGGAGTCCTCACATGGTTCTGTAAAAAGTTTTACGGGTTCTGCAAATTTCTCAAGGGAAATTTTCTGGGAAAGTTCCCTTAAAAAAATCATTCAAAACCCTTTTTTGAAGTATTTGGGGCCCTGAGATATTTTATTTCTGTAGAAAAATAATCCGTTGATTTCATGTAGGTCAAAATAAAGTTTATATGATTAGTATTTTACAAGCAATCCAATTATATTTGATTTTGTTTGGTAATTTTACATACACAATAGTATATTAACTAGTTTGTTTTCATCGTAAGAGTAATTCTTATAATAAATTGGAAACAGATTCAGTTCTTCAACACAATTGATAATAATTATTAGCTTTGAAAATAGGCCCACATTTTGTAGCTCATGTATTTGTTTTTAATTGAATATGAGTATTTGAGAAAAATTTCTTAAATATCATTACGTTTTGATAGACTTACCTGTTAAAAATTTCAGAGCCAATTATACTATAATATTCTACTGGTATCAAGTTTGGCGGAAGAAATTTTGTAAGTAACCTTTCAGGAATTTCACTGAGTTTTCGACCACTAACATGTTCAGATAAACATTCAAAGTAAGTTATCATTACCTGAAGCATACTTTCTTTGGATGAATATATTTTCTATTGAATGCAATCCTAAAATGTGATAAGCTGCATGCATTGTTATCAGTGATATTCACCGTTTGCATATAAATAGTTATGGAACGTTAAAGCTTGATTTTTCGAATCGTATTAGTAAAAACCACGAATACTAGAAAAGGCCCGGTATGTTTTAAAAACATAAACAAATAACGTTTTTGGCCCTAAAGTAAACAAAACCATATGTTAATTAATGCTATTTTATAGGGTCTGACTTACGGGAGTTATAAATGAGGCAACGTTGACATCATAGTTTAGTTAAAAATTCCTCCGTAAATAGTGCTGTAGTAGAGAGGACAGCGTTTAACTTTTATTTCACTATTAGTTTTGCCAACAGTGTCTTTTGAAGGCTTATGATTGGCTTCTGTTCCATGACGTCATACTTAGTTATAAAATTGAGAAAAATTATCAAATTAATCTTATAATTTTTTAATTATAATGTTAAACTGGCATAACCTAACCAAAATAACCAAACTTGCAGATAATGAAAAAAAATCCAATGAAGGTTTTCCAATCGAATAGTTCTGTACATAATATACAGTTAATAAGTAATCGCATTCTAAGCTAAATCGTTGACAAAAAGTTATTGCTATCGGTGGGAATCGATCCGGCTACCATCTGTTCATCAGCCAGGAACGCTTCCACTACAAGATGGCTGGATGGTTCTATCCTTATCGTTGAGGTAATGGTGTTCCCTCAAGAGAAGAGATCTGATAGCTGACGTCATCGAAGGCTCTTCTATACCTCTCTTGAGTACTTACTTTCCGTGTCCGGAAATCAGATTTCGCTTTTCCAAAAATTAGCTACCGATATGGCTTTGTCATTCGCATGTAAAATATCATCTAATGTGCAAGACTGGTCTAGGCGTGGGCAGATCAGCAGATGGCCAGGATCCTGAACAGCACCACACGCGCACAAGATGTTTTTTTCGTCTGGTAAGAGACCCCATTTCTGCATGTTTGTCTTGAATTTTGTTACCTCGACCCTAATTCGATTTAGGGTCTTCCACACCGTGTAATGAAGGCCTCCACCAGGAGCCAGTTCCTCGCTGGCTGGTATGGGAGGGTTAGTCAACGTGGCCTTGCCGATTGCTTGAGAGTGATCCATCCAGGACACCCAGTTACAATCCGAGCCATGTCATTGACTGCAATACCAACCTTTTTTGCATGTGACGATGCATTCCATACTGGTGCAGCGTACTCCGCAGCTGACACACTGAGCGCTAAAGCTGAGGTTCTGAGGACATTAGGGTTAGCACCCCAGCATCTGCTAGTGAGCTGCCTGATGATATTATTCCTCGCTGAGACTTTACCTCTTGTCGCAATACAATGCGCCTTAAATGTCAGTGTGCGGTCCAGTATGACACCAAGGTATTTGGGTGTAGGACAATGCTGAAGACGGTCTCCCCGCCACCTCACATTCAACTCACGGCCTGCTTCTCTATTGTTTAGGTGAGAGGCACAAACTTGGGTCTTAGCAGGGTTCGGCTTGAGGTGATTTGCGTCATAGTACTGCGAAGGTTCATTTAGAGTCATAGTCAGCTTCTGTTCCACCTCTTCAAAACTCCTACCTTGTGCCGCCACCGCCGTATCATCGGCATATATATACTGGCGTGTAGCGTTTTGCAACGGTTGGTAGGCAGTGTAAATGTTATAAAGAGCTGGGGCTAAGACGCTACCCTCTCTTGAGTAAATACCTATTAGTATAGGTATTTTGTTTACTTTCGGGCCAAAAAGATACTTTCGTTTATGTTTATGATCCATACCATTATTTTTCTAGAATACGTGGTAAAAAAGTAAAACTAAAACTCATACGACAACTAGCATATAAATGTATTAAATGTTGACTATTAAGGCTATTATATACTTAATTTATAAAATTTAAAGCGGCCATATGGCAAAATAAAATATTATTAATGGCAATCTGTATTTTATATAAGATATTTTTTGATATGTAAAAATAAGGTCACTGATGGAGAAATAATATCAGCGTAGTCTAAAGTGTCATATTAAAATATCCGTAGTGTTGTTAATACGTAAACTGTATGCGTTGATTGAAAACTAGAAAACACTTATATTGATTGTATAATCTTTTAATATTTTACCATGCTAATTTAGAAATTCAGAGCGTAAGAGAATTTAAATTTCTTTTAAGGTAACACATTTTGGAAACTTATCCAAATGAGAATAATTATAAAAGACTTGGAAGCAATTTAAAATTTAAATATGTATCCAAGGGTATGTACATTACTGACAAAATATAAATGACTACAAATTTTTTAACAATTGTATTGTTTTGAAATGAGTAACAATGTTTTAACCACATGAGTACACGATGTAACCTTGTTGTATTTCTGAGTTTTTTCCTATTTGTATATGGAAATTACATTCGTTGGAAAAATAAAAATTTGCTACTGTATAATGTTTTTACTACATCACTGAAATCTCCTGTTTTAGTTATACATAATATACATAATATTATGCATAATATTTATCACCTACGAAGATTTATCGTTACATTGTTCACTACGCAAAAAGAGTGTTTCTTTGCAAAAATAATGTTTATTATCTCATTTTTCCGACATAAAAACAAAAAATTTTATTGTTTTATAAACTGTTTTAATTTACAGCAAAAAATATATATTATCGATGTAAATTTGAACCTTAAATAAAATGTCTGACCTAAAAACCACTAATAGTTTTGAAATGTTCTTAAGTATATTTACAGCAAGGTTTTACATAATTTCATACACGGACAAGAATTTATAAACGTATTTAATGATTTTTTTCATTAATCAAACCCGTAATGCTCTAAAGGTCTTTCCAATACTGTTCCTTTGGTGTTTTCTTCAGTCCATGTTTTAAAGCGAGCCAATAGCTCTAAGCTGAGGGATTTTTTCCCCTCTCCTACCACGCCATTTCGACATATATTCCAGGTCTTGTCTGTAACTTTGTTCTGCAGCTTCTTCACTATAGCAAATTCATTTACCATGTTGAAAGATTTTTTGTTTTTCATATTGGCGAAACTTAGATGACCACTGAGAGATGCCACTTGGTCAGTTGTGAGTTTTTTGCCAAGGAAGTCAGCTGTTTGGTTTATCGCAGCAGGTAGGTCCTTCAACAAAAAGTTGCTATTCCAATGCTTTGACATGGTAGGGTGATAAGTTTATTAATCCAACCACGTATAACTTGAAGCAAGAACATCAAAAACATATTTAAAATTAAAATGTAAAACGCATCTTACAATACAGATTTTGATAGAGCAAAGAATCCATGAATCTATACGGATGTTACCCAGGATAGATATGTTTACTTACCTATTTTAAATACCTGCATCTCATTTTAAGCTGATTATTATTATTTCATAAAAAAACATTCTCACATCAAGTCTATAAAACAAAATAAAAAAATCTACATTTTATTAAAGACGTCACCAATCGCAAGGTTGCTCTATGGTATATTTAGGGGTTGTAATATCACAGTTATAGGTTTTAAGTCAGGCCAATGAAATGTTGTCATAGTAGTCAGGTTTATTAGTATTTAACTATTACCATTACAAGAATCTTAAAACAATTTTAGTAAAATAATAAGGTGGACAACTGCTGTATACATTTTGCACCAAATAAAAAAAAGTATTAAAATATAAATATAAATATTATTCTACTTCTCTCCCTTATTCTAATACAATTAAAGTAAATGTTATTACCTTTATCATGCCTTCAAATTTCAAGTAAAGTATATTACATTTGTCTTTCTGTTCGCAAAATGACAGGCAGTGCCTCCAGTATGGTAAATACCTCACTGAAAAATCACATGTATGCATATTTTTTAGATATCGCATTGTTTCTCCATTTACCACTATGTTATATTAAAAAGAAAGATTCTAATACAAACTCAAAAATGTGAATAAAAATAAATTGTCATTTATTTATTGTTATGATATGTAATTTTTAATATTAGGAATATTGAGAAATCTATGCTAAACATTCAATACAAAATACCTTCATACTATAAACCCGCTGCAGGCTAATCGAATTGAGATCCGTCTGATTAAATCATTACTTAACTATTTCATAAAGAAATCACACTTATTCCCGATTTGCAAAATATAAAATTTAACAAACACTTAAAATTACTGCTATGAGGAAGGTACAAAGCGTTTTTGAACTAATGTTAAGAGTATAATATGAAATAAATAAATATGAGTTATCACGTTTACACACACATAAATACGTAACTTATACTGTATACATTTTAACGAACAGTGTTGTTGGCCTCTAGGGACTGGGTCTTTGGTGTAGCTTAAAACACCTACGGTGATAGCTACTTCTGAACAACTGATTGACGAACTACTAAAACGCTCAATAGAAATATTATTCGTTCATAATTAATCATTAAATTCAAATATCATAATCATGGGAGTACTTTAATTTTCGTATCCCAAAAAAGATTAAAAATTATTTTCTATTATGTTCTAATTTTTTTCGGATACGAACTCACACGAACTTAATATTTACAAAATAAATACAAAGTTCCAGTTAGTTCGTTGCCTAAATGCCATACTTACGACCACCTCGCATGAATAAGTCGGCGAAGTCTTCAATGGTGGTTTCAATATTATCCAATGTTTTAAGCATGTGAAGTAGAGAAATGCAAACATCCATTGGGTTGCGCATTACGTAAATAATCTGTTGAAACAGGATTTTGTATTATTGAAGGAAAATAGTTTAGGGTAACAATTATAAATATAGATATAATTTATAAAATTTAACTTTATTGACTTGAACTTATATTTAAGTTATGCAAGATATAAAAGGTTTAGTTTACCTGTTGCGTCAATTGATCCTTGTGTTATAAATAAAAATAAGCTGTTTCGTGCTGCTAAGATCATGTAATGGGTTCAATAAATAATTAAATACATAATTACATTCGAACATAAACAAATGATTTTTTAAACAAATTATCAATATTCAATTCTTCATTTTTATGTATAACTAAAAAATATTGGTGTCACCTCTATATATATAGACTTTTGGAAAAATTCAAAAATTTTTACTAGAAATTATTAAATTTAGAAAATTTTAAAAACTAAGAATTACTTGAACAAGAGATCACCCACCCAAGACTAGATGACTAGAGACAAGAAGCAAGAAGCAAGAAGCAAGCCTAAGGGAGCGGCATTTCACCGCGTCACCACTAGAGACGAGAAGCAGGAGCCCGACCATGGGTCGGGAGCGCAGCCAAGTTCTGGTGCAAACCTTGCATATACGTGCAAATGAATATAATCCCCCAACATGGAGTAAAATGTTGGCAAACTATAAACTGTACACATGGTGGGGTGCTATGGTACAATTGAGGGTTGCTCGTCCTCCTGTTTATCCAGTGAATAGCGTATTTTACACGTTGCTCCTCATGCAGTGAATAGCATTTTTGCACACAAACCAAAACAGGTGAAACACACAACATGGAGTAAACATAGTGGGGTGCTATGGTACAATTGGGGTTGCTCCTGCTGCTGATCCTCCAGTGAATAGCGTTTTTACACTACTAACCTAGACTCGGAGTCAGACATATCTACAGACACTAGGCTACAGGCTATGAACATCTAATCTCACCCCTAAACTTTAAGCTAAGTGTTTATACTCAAACTTAGTGGTTATGGCTACTTAATTTATCAAATGCTGGGAAAAATACAACGATTTGAAAATAATCCAAACCACAAGGAATTATCAATGAAAATTTCGTAATTTTTTTATCTAGTATGGTATTATTTATATTTTAATAAATTACTCCTAGTACAACATATATATTGTGTTTTATGCATAAAATATATGTAAATGCATATCTTAGAGATTAATAATTTAATATACTACTAGGACGGCGTCATCGTCCTGTAATCCAACTACTAGGAGATGATGAATAATTCTGGATATTTATAGGCATGCTCTGTGGATGCGATTCTCCCTAATGTGGATTAATATCCGCAGTAGTGAGTACTTAAGACGCTCTGCAGTAGGTACTATCCTGATAATCAGACCAATTTCGATAAACAAGGCAAAAATGTGGTTTGGATTCCACTTTAAGCTGTAGGTCCCTTAGTTGTCATTAGCTGTATGGGCTATTAATTAATTAACAGCTGTGTCTAAGAAACCTGTCGGCCTTAGTCACTAACAAGACTACAAGATCGTGCCACTCATCCTACACTCAACCTTCAATCATATTTGGGTATGAAATACACACATAGTGGCATCCCCATCTTAAATAATTGATACAATTAATTGATATATCCCAATGGCTCTTACCTTTGCCTTAACATCTCCTCGTTGAATTTGTAAGGGCAGCATATGGAAAGGCATGTGGGTCTTGATAAATCTCGGAGACTTCATTGTTTTTACATTGTTAATTGAATCTATAAATAGTTTAGGATCCACATGGAACTCATTGACACTTTCAGGCTCAGAACAATGCTTTAAAAAATGTTCATACCTAAAACACATTTTGTATAAAAGTGAAATTAAAAAAATCCATAACAAATAAGACTAAGCAACATGAATAAATTTCGTGTAAAAACTGAACTGTAAATAATTGTTTTATGAGGAGACAATACACCTAAAGTTATTTTACGATTTTGTATTCACAGACAGTTTGAGTTTTGTTAAAACCTTTTTTATAACCCCAGACAGCCTGTTTGTACTAAAACGCAATTCTAGGCATGAATTTTACATCTACGTTTATTAATTTAAAATCAACCAATATATAAATGAAAAGGTCCGTTAATCTAAAATAAAGTACGCATTAAAGACTTTCCTCTCTTTTTATTACAGCAATTAAAATAGTGTAATATTTTGTTTTAGGTTAAACAGATAATCCAAGATAAATTTCAAAAATTAACCTGTTTTGTGCATTTCTTTTGTAATTTAAGCTTACTCAAGGAATGGAACTCTTTGTAGTTGAGAAATGTCAGAACCCTTGTAGTCTAAATCATTTGATAGTAGCCAAACCATTTCTGCTGACCAATGCGTTCCTGAAAAATATGAGAGTATTTATTAAAGTAGTGTAATTAATTATTTTTAGTAACAGTTGTATACGTTTGAGGTAATAACTCTTTGATATTGGTTTTCGTAATCCGTGAAACCAATAGATACTTTTTATTGGTAATTTATTACATAATTTATAGCTTGTAAACCTAGGCTTTGATTTTTTTTATTGCTATTAAAACTAATAATATTTTGCAAAACAATGCACAAACATACAACACCTACTTTAAAATAGCCTGGACAATTTTCATAATTATTAGTGTTTAGGTTTTAATTAGTAAGACTTATACATTTGTTCATTTTTAAAATTTTTACTACATTTCATTAATGATTTATTACAAGAAATTGATGTTTCATAACACAATTTGATAAAATTATCAGCAAAACGAGGTCATTTGACATAAAATTGTTATATTGTGTTGAATAACATAGGTTAACGGTAACTGATACGACGATAAAATCATATACAGTTTCTGTCAAAAGTTTAAGGACACGACAATAAATAGAATTATTGTCTACTGTCCTTAAACTATTGATTTACTAGCTTACACCATCGCGGCTTTGCTCACGAAAATCAAGTTAAACATATGTGACCACTTAAACAAACTAAGAGATAACTTTTCATTTACACATTAACCGCCCGTATACCAGGAGCTTCGGACTGCTCACTCTGAAACCACCTACAAAATTTTTTTTGCCAGAAAACAATTCCCGCTGTATCTCTTTTTACACATTTTTACATGCTTAAACCTAATCTTCCAATACTATTGTCGGATATCCCAAAACATTATTGGCAAGTTTAATGTATCTTAAGGTAACATTAAAACCTTGCGAAATGTTTTATTGTGGTTCTCACAACGCTCAAAGGACCTAAACAGTTGCTGGTCTACAGTGTCTATGATGTTTTCACCTAGCGGAATGTACATACACATAAAAGTTAAGCACTCAATGTTATTTAAATGGGTTTCATTACATCACCGAGTGAGTTTCTTTCAACCTTACATCACTCGAGAAGTAACGAAGTTATATACATCACGCTTGGGATAGGGAAGTTTAACATGGCGGGTTAGGTAAAAACGTTTTTCTTTACATAACGGATTTAATTAATCGCAAGTGCAATAATGTGTAGGGTAACCGTAAATGAAAATAGAGATACTTTGTGTACGGTATAAAATTGTTCTTCAGATTTGATTACCGGGAAAAAGACCTTGAATCAGTGTTGTGTTGCATATGGCTGGGAAACTTAAATTTTTAAATGAGCGATATCAATAGCTTACAAAAAGGTTTCAACTCACTGACGGCATTCCATGGTGGTTGTGTAAAGTGTAAAGTGACAACTGCAGTGGGTGATTGTAACAGAGATTTACAGATTATGCTTAACTCACTTTTCCAATGTGTCTTCTCACCGCTATGTGCTGCAATCGCTGGACCATACAGCCAAGAGACCAATTGCCCAACTCTTGGGTTCGTAGGCCTAAACACTTATTAACCAAATTTCGACGACGATCCTTGATACCGGTACTTTTACCTAGAATACATGGCCTACCTAGATAAGATAAGATAAGAATATATTTATTTCCAAAATTACAAATCAGATATTACGATCGTGGCTTTAAACAAATGTACAAAGGAAAAAAAAATCCCCACAAAGACTGTACATCTGCGTGTGGGGAGAGTCTTCTTTGTCGCTCACCACTTCACGGACAAAATAACAAAATAAACAAATAATTAAAATAAAAAGAAGTTAAACATTTTTTTGCCATATCGTTGGCAAAAGAAGACTAGATTGAACATGAACAATTATTACTAAAGAATGAGTTGAGCAAGTCTATTATATAATAAACTATGAATACTTGAATGAGGGTGCCAGTACTGAAGTAGTTTGGAATTGTTAGCCTAATTTAGTTGTGGAATTGTTATCGACATTCATTATGTCCTGTACTGGGATCTGATGAGCTCTTCGGCAGCATCATCGCTCAGTCCGAGAAGCCAACGCCCGATCTTTCTGCTGAAACCCGTGACACCCCCACCCTCCCAATCTCTCATCTGTATGGGGAGATTAGTGCATATAATGTGGGCTAGATAGTGACGGGTAAGAAGCTGTGCTTTATCGTTCAATTTAGGAACGGAGATGCCTATATGTGCTCTAGATCTGGTGTCATATGTATGTAGAGAGTCGGAAAAATTTTGCTTTTGTAAATTTTTGGAAAGGTTATAATTGTTTTTAAGAATAGTTTCCTGATGTTAAGGACTGGACAATTTTGGAAAGGTAGGTAGGGTATCTTTGGTCTTTCTTTTCGAATTTCCCTATAGGGAAGTTGCTATTACCGTAGGTCTCATGGTAAGACCTAGGCTCGGGACCGATTTACTTTTTTTCATTTTGATATCCCCAGAGGCCAAAAACACCATTCGTTCAAATTTGTATATATATATATTTATATATTATATATATTTGATACTGTTCACGTGTAGGGC
>NW_026542937.1:0-92115 GCF_028750875.1 Macrosteles quadrilineatus
TTGTAATTAATAATACAAATATAATAATATTATAGAAACGATAATATGCAAATAATATTGACAGGTTTTTTTGATCATAATATAAATACATAGTTTAAAGTTTTTTTATAATAATAATTATATATGAATGAACACTTTTTAGTAATGTTTTTGTAATTAATAATACAAATATAATAATATTATAGAAACGATAATATGCAAATAAATATTGACAGGTTTTTTTGATCATAATATAAATACATAGTTAAAGTTTTTTTATAATTATAATTATATATAAATGAACACTTTTTAATAATGTTTTTGTTATGAATAATACATATATAATAATATTATAGGAAGGATAATATACAAATAAATATATATAAATGTTTTTGATCATAATATAAATACATATTTTATAATATTTTTATAATAATAATTTTATATGAATGAACACTTTTTAATAATGTTTTTGTTATTAATAATACATATATAATAATTTATAGGAAGGATAATATACAAATAAATATATATAAATGTTTTGATCATAATATAAATACATATTTTATAATATTTTTATAATTATAATTATATATGAATGAACACTTTTTAATAATGATTTTAATAATAATAATACATATATATTAATATTATAGTAAGGATAATATGCAATTAAATATTGACAGGTTTTTTTTATCATATTATAAATACATATTTTAAAATTTTTATATAAAAATAATTATATATGAATGAACAATTATTAATGATGTTTTTGTAATTAATAATACATATATAATAATATTATAGGAAGGATAATATGCAAATAAATATTCACAGGTTTTTTTTATCATAATATAAATACATATTTTAAAGTTTTTTATAATAATAATTATATATGAATGAACACTTTTTAGTAATGTTTTTGTAATTAATAATACAATTATAATAATATTATAGAACGATAATATTAAAATAAATATTGACAGGTTTTTTTGATCATAATATAAATACATAGTTAAAGTTTTTTATAATTATAATTATATATGAATGAACACTTTTTAATAATGTTTTTGTTATGAATAATACATATATAATAATATTATAGGAAAGATAATATACAAATAAATATATAAAAATGTTTTTGATCATAATATAAATACATATTTTATAATATTTTTATAATTATAATTATATATGAATGAACACTTTTTATAATGTTTTTAATAATAATAATACATATATATTAATATTATAGTAAGGATAATATGCAATTAAATATTGACAATTTTTTTTTATCATAATATAAATACATATTTTATAATTTTTATATAAAAATAATTATATATGAATGAACACTTTTTAATGATGTTTTTGTTATTAATAATACATATATAATAATATTATAGGAAGGATAATATACAAATAAATATATATTATAAATGTTTTTGATCATAATATAAATACATATTTTATAATATTTTTATAATAATAATTATATATGAATAAACACTTTTGAATAATGTTTTTGTTATTAATAATACATATATAATAATATTATAGTAAGGATAATATACAAATAAATATATATAAATGTTTTTGATCATAATATAAATACATATTTTATAATATTTTTATAATTATAATTATATATGAATGAACACTTTTTAATAATGTTTTTAATAATAATAATACATATATATTAATATTATAGGAAGGATAATATACAAATAAATATATATAAATGTTTTTGATCATAATATAAATACATATTTTATAATATTTTTATAATAATAATTATATATGAATGAACACTTTTTAATAATGTTTTTGTTATTAATAATACATATTTAATAATATTATAGGAAGGATAATATGCAAATAAATATTCACAGGTTTTTTTGATCATAATATAAATACATAGTTTAAAGTTTTTTTATAATTATAATTATATATGAATGAACACTTTTTAATAATGTTTTTGTTATGAATAATACATATATAATAATATTATAGGAAGGATAATATACAAATAAATATATATAAATGTTTTTGATCATAATATAAATACATATTTTATAATATTTTTATAATAATAATTATATATGAATGAACACTTTTTAATAATGTTTTTGTTATTAATAATACATATATAATAATATTATAGGAAGGATAATATACAAATAAATATATATAAATGTTTTTGATCATAATATAAATACATATTTTATAATATTTTTATAATTATAATTATATATGAATGAACACTTTTTAATAATGTTTTTAATAATAATAATACATATATATTAATATTATAGTAAGGATAATATGCAATTAAATATTGACAGGTTTTTTTTATCATAATATAAATACATATTTTAAAATTTTTATATAAAAATAATTATATATGAATGAACACTTTTTAATGATGTTTTTGTAATTAATAATACATATATAATAATATTATAGGAAGGATAATATACAAATAAATATATATAAATGTTTTTGATCATAATATAAATACATATTTTTAATATTTTTATAATAATAATTTTATATGAATGAATACTTTTGAATAATGTTTTTGTTATTAATAATATATATATAATAATATTATAGGAAGGATAATATACAAATAAATATATATAAATGTTTTTGATCATAATATAAATACATATTTTATAATATTTTTATAATAATAATAATATATGAATGAACACTTTTTAATAATGTTTTAGTTATGAATAATACATATATAATAATATTATAGGAAGGATAATATACAAATAAATATATATAAATGTTTTTGATCATAATATAAATACATATTTTATAATATTTTTATAATAATAATTATATATGAATGAACACTTTTTAATAATGTTTTTGTTATGAATATTACATATATAATAATATTATAGGAAGGATAATATACAATAAATATATAAAAATGTTTTTGATCATAATATAAATACATATTTTATAATATTTTTATAATTATAATTATATATGAATGAACACTTTTTAATAATAATAATACATATATATTAATATTATAGTAAGGATAATAAGCAATTAAATATTGACAGGTTTTTTTATAATAATATAAATACATATTTTATAATTTTTATATAAAAATAATTATATATGAATGAACACTTTTTAATGATGTTTTTGTTATTAATAATACATATATAACAATATTATAGGAAGGATAATATACAAATAAATATATATAAATGTTTTTGATCATAATATAAATACATATTTTATAATATTTTTATAATAATAATTATATATGAATGAACACTTTTGAATAATGTTTTTGTTATTAATAATATATATATAATAATATTATAGGAAGGATAATATACAAATAAATATATATAAATGTTTTTGATCATAATATAAATACATATTTTATAATATTTTTATAATAATAATTATATATGAATGAACACTTTTTAATAATGTTTTTGTTATTAATAATACATATATAATAATATTATAGGAAGAATAATATGCAAATAAATATTCACAGGTTTTTTTATCATAATATAAATACATATTTTAAAGTTTTTTATAATAATAATAATATATGAATGAACACTTTTTAGTAATGTTTTTGTAATTAATAATCCAAATATAATAATATTATAGAAACGATAATATGGAAATAAATATTGAAAGGTTTTTTTGATCATAATATAAATACATAGTTTAAAGTTTTTTTATAATAATAATTATATATGAATAAACACTTTTTAGTAATGTTTTTGTAATTAATAATACAAATATAATAATATTATAGAAACGATAATATGCAAATAAATATTGACAGGTTTTTTTGATCATAATATAAATACATAGTTTAAAGTTTTTTTATAATTATAATTATATATGAATGAACACTTTTTAATAATGTTTTTGTTATGAATAATACATATATAATAATATTATAGGAAGGATAATATACAAATAAATATATATAAATGTTTTTGATCATAATATAAATACATATTTTATAATATTTTTATAATAATAATTATTTATGAATGAACACTTTTGAATAATGTTTTTGTTATTAATAATATATATATAATAATATTATAGGAAGGATAATATACAAATAAATATATATAAATGTTTTTGATCATAATATAAATACATATTTTATAATATTTTTATAATAATAATTATATATGAATGAACACTTTTTAATAATGTTATTGTTATTAATAATACATATATAATAATATTATAGGAAGGATAATATACAAATAAATATATAAAAATGTTTTTGATCATAATATAAATACATATTTTATAATATTTTTATAATTATAATTATATATGAATGAACACTTTTTAATAATGTTTTTAATAATAATAATACATATATATTAATATTATAGTAAGGATAATAAGCAATTAAATATTGACAGGTTTTTTTTATAATAATAAAAATACATATTTTATAATTTTTATATAAAAATAATTATATATGAATGAACACTTTTTAATGATGGTTTTGTTATTAATAATACATATATAATAATATTATAGGAAGGATAATATACAAATAAATATATATAAATGTTTTTGATCATAATATAAATACATATTTTATAATATTTTTATAATAATAATTATATATGAATGAACACTTTTGAATAATGTTTTTGTTATTAATAATATATATATAATAATATTATAGGAAGGATAATATACAAATAAATATATATAAATGTTTTTGATCATAATATAAATACATATTTTATAATATTTTTATAATAATAATTATATATGAATGAACACTTTTTAATAATGTTTTTGTTATTAATAATACATATATAATAATATTATAGGAAGAATAATATGCAAATAAATATTCACAGGTTTTTTTATCATAATATAAATACATATTTTAAAGTTTTTTATAATAATAATAATATATGAATGAACACTTTTTAGTAATGTTTTTGTAATTAATAATCCAAATATAATAATATTATAGAAACGATAATATGGAAATAAATATTGAAAGGTTTTTTTGATCATAATATAAATACATAGTTTAAAGTTTTTTTATAATAATAATTATATATGAATGAACACTTTTTAGTAATGTTTTTGTAATTAATAATACAAATATAATAATATTATAGAAACGTTAATATGCAAATAAATATTGACAGGTTTTTTTGATCATAATATAAATACATAGTTTAAAGTTTTTTTATAATTATAATTATATATGAATGAACACTTTTTAATAATGTTTTTGTTATGAATAATACATATATAATAATATTATAGGAAGGATAATATACAAATAAATATATATAAATGTTTTTGATCATAATATAAATACATATTTTATAATGTTTTTATAATAATAATTATATATGAATGAACACTTTTTAATAATGTTTTTGTTATGAATAATACATATATAATAATATTATAGGAAGGATAATATACAAATAAATATATATAAATGTTTTTGATCATAATATAAATACATATTTTATAATATTTTTATAATAATAATTATATATGAATGAACACTTTTTAATAATGTTTTTGTTATGAATATTACATATATAATAATATTATAGGAAGGATAATATACAAATAAATATATAAAAATGTTTTTGATCATAATATAAATACATATTTTATAATATTTTTATAATTATAATTATATATGAATGAACACTTTTTAATAATAATAATACATATATATTAATATTATAGTAAGGATAATAAGCAATTAAATATTGACAGGTTTTTTTATAATAATATAAATACATATTTTATAATTTTTATATAAAAATAATTATATATGAATGAACACTTTTTAATGATGTTTTTGTTATTAATAATACATATATAACAATATTATAGGAAGGATAATATACAAATAAATATATATAAATGTTTTTGATCATAATATAAATACATATTTTATAATATTTTTATAATAATAATTATATATGAATGAACACTTTTGAATAATGTTTTTGTTATTAATAATATATATATAATAATATTATAGGAAGGATAATATACAAATAAATATATATAAATGTTTTTGATCATAATATAAATACATATTTTATAATATTTTTATAATAATAATTATATATGAATGAACACTTTTTAATAATGTTTTTGTTATTAATAATACATATATAATAATATTATAGGAAGAATAATATGCAAATAAATATTCACAGGTTTTTTTATCATAATATAAATACATATTTTAAAGTTTTTTATAATAATAATAATATATGAATGAACACTTTTTAGTAATGTTTTTGTAATTAATAATCCAAATATAATAATATTATAGAAACGATAATATGGAAATAAATATTGAAAGGTTTTTTTGATCATAATATAAATACATAGTTTAAAGTTTTTTTATAATAATAATTATATATGAATAAACACTTTTTAGTAATGTTTTTGTAATTAATAATACAAATATAATAATATTATAGAAACGATAATATGCAAATAAATATTGACAGGTTTTTTTGATCATAATATAAATACATAGTTTAAAGTTTTTTTATAATTATAATTATATATGAATGAACACTTTTTAATAATGTTTTTGTTATGAATAATACATATATAATAATATTATAGGAAGGATAATATACAAATAAATATATATAAATGTTTTTGATCATAATATAAATACATATTTTATAATATTTTTATAATAATAATTATTTATGAATGAACACTTTTGAATAATGTTTTTGTTATTAATAATATATATATAATAATATTATAGGAAGGATAATATACAAATAAATATATATAAATGTTTTTGATCATAATATAAATACATATTTTATAATATTTTTATAATAATAATTATATATGAATGAACACTTTTTAATAATGTTATTGTTATTAATAATACATATATAATAATATTATAGGAAGGATAATATACAAATAAATATATAAAAATGTTTTTGATCATAATATAAATACATATTTTATAATATTTTTATAATTATAATTATATATGAATGAACACTTTTTAATAATGTTTTTAATAATAATAATACATATATATTAATATTATAGTAAGGATAATAAGCAATTAAATATTGACAGGTTTTTTTTATAATAATAAAAATACATATTTTATAATTTTTATATAAAAATAATTATATATGAATGAACACTTTTTAATGATGGTTTTGTTATTAATAATACATATATAATAATATTATAGGAAGGATAATATACAAATAAATATATATAAATGTTTTTGATCATAATATAAATACATATTTTATAATATTTTTATAATAATAATTATATATGAATGAACACTTTTGAATAATGTTTTTGTTATTAATAATATATATATAATAATATTATAGGAAGGATAATATACAAATAAATATATATAAATGTTTTTGATCATAATATAAATACATATTTTATAATATTTTTATAATAATAATTATATATGAATGAACACTTTTTAATAATGTTTTTGTTATTAATAATACATATATAATAATATTATAGGAAGAATAATATGCAAATAAATATTCACAGGTTTTTTTATCATAATATAAATACATATTTTAAAGTTTTTTATAATAATAATAATATATGAATGAACACTTTTTAGTAATGTTTTTGTAATTAATAATCCAAATATAATAATATTATAGAAACGATAATATGGAAATAAATATTGAAAGGTTTTTTTGATCATAATATAAATACATAGTTTAAAGTTTTTTTATAATAATAATTATATATGAATGAACACTTTTTAGTAATGTTTTTGTAATTAATAATACAAATATAATAATATTATAGAAACGTTAATATGCAAATAAATATTGACAGGTTTTTTTGATCATAATATAAATACATAGTTTAAAGTTTTTTTATAATTATAATTATATATGAATGAACACTTTTTAATAATGTTTTTGTTATGAATAATACATATATAATAATATTATAGGAAGGATAATATACAAATAAATATATATAAATGTTTTTGATCATAATATAAATACATATTTTATAATGTTTTTATAATAATAATTATATATGAATGAACACTTTTTAATAATGTTTTTGTTATGAATAATACATATATAATAATATTATAGGAAGGATAATATACAAATAAATATATATAAATGTTTTTGATCATAATATAAATACATATTTTATAATATTTTTATAATAATAATTATATATGAATGAACACTTTTTAATAATGTTTTTGTTATTACTAATACATATATAATAATATTATAGGAAGGATAATATACAAATAAATATATATAAGTGTTTTTGATCATAATATAGATACATATTTTATAATATTTTTATAATTATAATTATATATGAATGAACACTTTTTAATAATGTTTTTAATAATAATAATACATATATATTAATATTATAGTAAGGATAATATGCAATTAAATATTGACAGGTTTTTTTTATCATAATATAAATACATATTTTAAAATTTTTATATAAAAATAATTATATATGAATGAACACTTTTTAATGATGTTTTTGTTATTAATAATATATATATAATAATATTATAGGAAGGATAATATACAAATAAATATATATAAATGTTTTTGATCATAATATAAATACATATTTTATAATATTTTTATAATAATAATTTTATATGAATGAACACTTTTGAATAATGTTTTTGTTATTAATAATACATATATAATAATATTATAGGAAGGATAATATACAAATAAATATATATAAATGTTTTTGATCATAATTTAAATACATATTTTATAATATTTTTATAATAATAATTATATATGAATGAACACTTTTTAATGATGTTTTTGTAATTAATAATACATATATAATAATATTATAGGAAGGATAATATGCAAATAAATATTCACAGTTTTTTTTTATCATAATATAAATACATATTTTAAAGTTTTTTATAATAATAATTATATATGAATGAACACTTTTTAGTAATGTTTTTGTAATTAATAATACAAATATAATAATATTATAGAAACGATAATATGCAAATAGATATTGACAGGTTTTTTTGAACATAATATAAATACATAGTTTAAAGTTTTTTTATAATAATAATTATATATGAATGAACACTTTTTAGTAATGTTTTTGTAATTAATAATACAAATATAATAATATTATAGAAACGATAATATGCAAATAAATATTGACAGGTTTTTTGATCATAATATAAATACATAGTTTAAAGTTTTTTTATAATTATAATTATATATGAATGAACACTTTTTAATAATGTTTTTGTTATGAATAATACATATATAATAATATTATAGAAAGGATAATATACAAATAAATATATATAAATGTTTTTGATCATAATATAAATACATATTTTATAATATTTTTATAATAATAATAATATATGAATGAACACTTTTTAATAATGTTTTTGTTATTAATAATACATATATAATAATATTATAGGAAGGATAATATACAAATAAATATATATAAATGTTTTTGATCATAATATAAATACATATTTTATAATATTTTTATAATTATAATTATATATGAATGAACACTTTTTTTTATTAATAATACATATATAATAATATTATAGGAAGGATAATATACAAATAAATATATATAAATGTTTTTGATCATAATATAAATACATATTTTATAATATTTTTATAATAATAATTATATATGAATGAACACTTTTTAATAATGTTTTTGTTATTAATAATACATATATAATAATATTATAGGAAGGATAATATACAAATAAATATATATAAATGTTTTTGATCATAATATAAATACATATTTTATAATATTTTTTATAATTATAATTATATATGAATGAACACTTTTTAATAATGTTTTTAATAATAATAATACATATATATTAATATTATAGGAAGGATAATATGCAATTAAATATTGACAGGTTTTTTTATCATAATATAAATACATATTTTAAATCTTTTTATAATAATAATTATATATGAATGAACACTTTTTAGTAATGTTTTTGGAATTAATAATACAAATATAATAATATTAAAGAAACAATAATATGCAAATAAATATTGACAGGTTTTTTTGATCATAATATAAATACATAGTTTAAAGTTTTTTTATAATTATAATTATATATGAATGAACACTTTTTAATAATGTTTTTGTTATGAATAATACATATATAATAATATTATAAGAAGGATAATATACAAATAAATATATAAAAATGTTTTTGATCATAATATAAATACATATTTTATAATATTTTTATAATTATAATTATATATGAATGAACACTTTTTAATAATGTTTTTAATAATAATAATACATATATATTAATATTATAGTAAGGATAATATGCAATTAAATATTGACAGGTTTTTTTTATCATAATATAAATACATATTTTATAATTTTTATATAAAAATAATTATATATGAATGAACACTTTTTAATGATGTTTTTGTTATGAATAATATATATATAATAATATTATAGGAAGGATAATATACAAATAAATATATATACATGTTTTTGATCATAATATAAATACATATTTTATAATATTTTTATAATAATAATTATATATGAATGAACACTTTTGAATAATGTTTTTGTTATTAATAATACATATATAATAATATTTTAGGAAGGATAATATACAAATAAATATATATAAATGTTTTTTAATCATAATATAAATACATATTTTATAATATTTTTATAATAATAATTATATATGAATGAACACTTTTTAATAATGTTTTTGTAATTAATAATACAAATATAATAATATTATAGAAACGATAATATGCAAATAAATATTGACAGGTTTTTTTGATCATAATATAAATACATAGTTTAAAGTTTTTTTATAATAATAATTATATATGAATGAACACTTTTTAGTAATGTTTTTGTAATTAATAATACAAATATAATAATATTATAGAAACGATAATATGCAAATAAATATTGACAGGTTTTTTTGATCATAATATAAATACATAGTTTAAAGTTTTTTTATAATTATAATTATATATGAATGAACACTTTTTAATAATGTTTTTGTTATGAATAATACATATATAATAATATTATAGGAAGGATAATATACAAATAAATATATATAAATGTTTTTGATCATAATATAAATACATATTTTATAATATTTTTATAATTATAATTATATATGAATGAACACTTTTTAATAATGTTTTTAATAATAATAATACATATATATTAATATTATAGTAAGGATAATATGCAATTAAATATTGACAGGTTTTTTTTATCATAATATAAATACATATTTTAAAATTTTTATATAAAAATAATTATATATGAATGAACACTTTTTAATGATGTTTTTGTTATTAATAATACATATATAATAATATTTTAGGAAGGATAATATACAAATAAATATATATAAATGTTTTTGATCATAATATAAATACATATTTTGTAATATTTTTATAATAATAATTATATATGAATGAACACTTTTGAATACTGTTTTTGTTATTAATAATACATATATAATAATATTATAGGAAGGATAATATACAAATAAATATATATAAATGTTTTTGATCATAATATAAATACATATTTTATAATATTTTTATAATTATTATTATATATGAATGAACACTTTTTAATAATGTTTTTGTTATTAATAATACATATATAATAATATTATAGGAAGGATAATATACAAATAAATATATATAAATGTTTTTGATCATAATATAAATACATATTTTATAATATTTTTTATAATTATAATTATATATGAATGAAAACTTTTTAATAATGTTTTTTTTATCATAATATAAATACATATTTTATAATTTTTATATAAAAATAATTATATATGAATGAACACTTTTTAATGATGTTTTTGTTATTAATAATACATATATAATAATATTATAGGAAGGATAATATACAAATAAATATATATAAATGTTTTTGATCATAATATAAATACATATTTTATAATATTTTTATAATAATAATTATATATGAATGAACACTTTTTAATGATGTTTTTGTAATTAATAATACATATATAATAATATTATAGGAAGGATAATATGCAAATAAATATTCACAGTTTTTTTTATCATAATATAAATACATATTTAAAAGTTTTTTTATAATTATAATTATATATGAATGAACACTTTTTAAAAATGTTTTTGTTATGAATAATACATATATAATAATATTATAGGAAGGATAATATACAAATAAATATATAAAAATGTTTTTGATCATAATATAAATACATATTTTATAATATTTTTATAATTATAATTATATATGAATGAACACTTTTTAATAATGTTTTTAATAATAATAATACATATATATTAATATTATAGTAAGGATAATATGCAATTAAATATTGACAGGTTTTTTTTACCATAATATAAATACATATTTTAAAGTTTTTTATAATAATAATTATATATGAATGAACACTTTTTAGTAATGTTTTTGTAATTAATAATACAAATATAATAATATTATAGAAACGATAATATGCAAATAGATATTGACAGGTTTTTTTGAACATAATATAAATACATAGTTTAAAGTTTTTTTATAATAATAATTATATATGAATGAACACTTTTTAGTAATGTTTTTGTAATTAATAATACAAATATAATAATATTATAGAAACGATAATATGCAAATAAATATTGACAGGTTTTTTGATCATAATATAAATACATAGTTTAAAGTTTTTTTATAATTATAATTATATATGAATGAACACTTTTTAATAATGTTTTTGTTATGAATAATACATATATAATAATATTATAGAAAGGATAATATACAAATAAATATATATAAATGTTTTTGATCATAATATAAATACATATTTTATAATATTTTTATAATAATAATAATATATGAATGAACACTTATTAATAATGTTTTGTTATTAATAATACATATACAGGGTGTCCCTCGAGAGGTGACTCAAATCGATTACTGGAAAACGGCTTAACGTACAAGGATGAAATAAAATTATTTCCCACTAAATTGACCCCAAGGAATAACGTAAAAATATTTTTAACTTTTTTCAAATACAGGGTGTGCCAAAAACTGAGGGTCACTAGTTCGAATCTCGGAATTTTCAAATGTAAACATATGTCATGTTATACATCATTTTAAAGGTATTTGATAGACAAACATTTTGGCGAAAACCAAAATTAGTTATCTTTTTCCGTTTCAAAATGGCGGCAGTTTTTTTGAAAGAAATCTATATTTTTTTAATACTCTGTATTTCCTATACCAATGCATTTAGCACTTCTCCGGTTGCATTTTCTTACTCGTTATGAAATTAGCTTTACTGTGATATGCAACAAGTAACGGTTTTTTGAAATAATAAAAATTCCAAAAAAATTAATTTTTGAAAATTTGCAAATGCTCATTGTTCAAAATTTTCAAATAGCAACATATGTCAAGTGGCACATCATTTTATAGGTTTTTCAATTCCTAACAACTTTGTAATTTACACTTACTTCGTATCTCTTCTAGTTTTTGTGTAAATAACAAAAAACCTAATTTTCCTATATCAAATGCATGTTATTTGGGTTTGACACCAAAGGCTTCATTTCATTTAGTGTTGAACCATGTCAAACCCAAATAACTTACATTTGATATAGGAAAATTAGGTTTTTTGTTATTTACACAAAAACTAGAAGAGATACGGAGTAAGTGTAAATTACAAAGTTGTTAGGAATTGAAAAACCTATAAAATGATGTGCCACTTGACATATGTTGCTATTTGAAAATTTTGAACAATGAGCATTTGCAAATTTTCAAAAATAAATTTTTTTGGAATTTTTATTATTTGAAAAAACCGTTACTTGTTGCATATCACAGTAAAGCTAATTTCATAACGAGTAAGAAAATGCAACCGGAGAAGTGCTAAATGCATTGGTATAGGAAATACAGAGTATTAAAAAAATATAGATTTCTTTAAAAAAAACTGCCGCCATTTTGAAACAGAAAAAGATAACTAATTTTGGTTTTCGCCAAAATGTTTGTCTATAAAATACCTTTAAAATGATGTATAACATGACATATGTTTACATTTGAAAATTCCGAGATTCGAACTAGTGACCCTCAGTTTTTGGCACACCCTGTATTTGAAAAAAGTTAAAAATATTTTTACGTTATTCCTTGGGGTCGATTTAGTAGGAAATAATTTTATTTCATCCTTGTACGTTAAGCCGTTATCCCGTAATCAATTTGAGACACCTCTCGTGGGACACCCTGTATAATAATATTATAGGAAGGATAATATACAAATAAATATATATAAATGTTTTTGATCATAATATAAATACATATTTTATAATATTTTTATAATAATAATTATATATGAATGAACACTTTTTAATAATGTTTTTGTTATTAATAATACATATATAATAATATTATAGGAAGGATAATATACAAATAAATATATATTAATGTTTTTGATCATAATATAAATACATATTTTATAATATTTTTATAATTATAATTATTATATATGAATGAACACTTTTTAATAATGTTTTTGTTATTAATAATACATATATAATAATATTATAGGAAGGATAATATACAAATAAATATATATAAATGTTTTTGATCATAATATAAATACATATTTTATAATATTTTTATAATAATAATTATATATGAATGAACACTTTTTAATAATGTTTTTGTTATTAATAATACATATATAATAATATTATAGGAAGGATAATATACAAATAAATATATATAAATGTTTTTGATCATAATATAAATACATATTTTATAATATTTTTTATAATTATAATTATATATGAATGAACACTTTTTAATAATGTTTTTAATTATAATAATACATATATATTAATATTATAGGAAGGATAATATGCAATTAAATATTGACAGGTTTTTTTTATCATAATATAAATACATATTTTAAATCTTTTTATAATAATAATTATATATGAATGAACACTTTTTAGTAATGTTTTTGTAATTAATAATACAAATATAATAATATTAAAGAAACAATAATATGCAAATAAATATTGACAGGTTTTTTTGATCATAATATAAATACATATTTTATAATATTTTTATAATTATAATTATATATGAATGAACACTTTTTAATAATGTTTTTAATAATAATAATACATATATATTAATATTATAGTAAGGATAATATGCAATTAAATATTGACAGGTTTTTTTATTATAATATAAATACATATTTTATAATTTTTATATAAAAATAATTATATATGAATGAACACTTTTTAATGATGTTTTTGTTATTAATAATACATATATAATAATATTATAGGAAGGATAATATACAAATAAATATATATAAATGTTTTTGATCATAATATAAATACATATTTTATAATATTTTTGTAATAATAATTATATATGAATGAACACTTTTTAATGATGTTTTTGTAATTAATAATACATATATAATAATATTATAGGAAGGATAATATGCAAATAAATATTCACAGTTTTTTTTTATCATAATATAAATACATATTTAAAAGTTTTTTATAATAATTATATATATATGAACACTTTTTAGTAATGTTTTTGTAATTAATAATACAAATATAATAATATTATAGAAACGATAATATGAAAATAAATATTGACAGGTTTTTTTGATCATAATATAAATACATAGTTTAAAGTTTTTTTATAATTATAATTATATATGAATGAACACTTTTTAATAATGTTTTTGTTATGAATAATACATATATAATAAAATTATAGGAAGGATAATATACAAATAAATATATAAAAATGTTTTTGATCATAATATAAATACATATTTTATAATATTTTTATAATTATAATTATATATGAATGAACACTTTTTAATAATTTTTTTAATAATAATAATACATATATATTAATATTATAGTAAGGATAATATGCAATTAAATATTGACAGGTTTTTTTTTATCATAATATAAATACATATTTTATAATTTTTATATAAAAATAATTATATATGAATGAACACTTTTTAATGATGTTTTTGTTATTAATAATACATATATAATAATATTATAGGAAGGATAATATACAAATAAATATATATAAATGTTTTTGATCATAATATAAATACATATTTTATAATATTTTTATAATAATAATTATATATGAATGAACACTTTTTAATAATGTTTTTGTTATTAATAATACATATATAATAATATTATAGAAACGATAATATGCAAATAAATATTGACAGGTTTTTTTGATCATAATATAAATACATAGTTTAAAGTTTTTTTATTATAATAATTATATATGAATAAACACTTTTTAGTAATGTTTTTGTAATTAATAATACAAATATAATAATATTATAGAAACGATAATATGCAAATAAATATTGACAGGTTTTTTTGGAAGGATAATATACAAATAAATATATATAAATGTTTTTGATCATAATATAAATACATATTTTATAATAATTTTATAATAATAATAATATATGAATGAACACTTTTTAATAATGTTTTTGTTATTAATAATACATATATAATAATATTATAGGAAGGATAATATACAAATAAATATATAAAAATGTTTTTGATCATAATATAAATACATATTTTATAATATTTTTATAATAATAATTATATATGAATGAACACTTTTTAATAATGTTTTTGTTATTAATAATACATATATAATAATATTATAGGAAGGATAATATGCAAATAAATATTCACAGGTTTTTTTATCATAATATAAATACATATTTTAAAGTTTTTTATAATAATAATAATATATGAATGAACACTTTTTAGTAATGTTTTTGTAATTAATAATACAAATATAATAATATTATAGAAACGATAATATGCAAATAAATATTGACAGGTTTTTTTGATCATAATATAAATACATAGTTTAAAGTTTTTTTATAATAATAATTATATATGAATGAACACTTTTTAGTAATGTTTTTGTAATTAATAATACAAATATAATAATATTATAGAAACGATAATATGCAAATAAATATTGACAGGTTTTTTTGATCATAATATAAATACATAGTTTAAAGTTTTTTTTATAATTATAATTATATATGAATGAACACTTTTTAATAATGTTTTTGTTATGAATAATACATATATAATAATATTATAGGAAGGATAATATACAAATAAATATATATAATTGTTTTTGATCATAATATAAATACATATTTTATAATATTTTTATAATAATAATAATATATGAATGAACACTTTTTAATAATGTTTTTGTTATGAATAATACATATATAATAATATTATAGGAAGGATAATATACAAATAAATATATATAAATGTTTTTGATCATAATATAAATACATATTTTATAATATTTTTATAATAATAATTATATATGAATGAAAACTTTTTAATAATGTTTTTGTTATTAATAATACATATATAATAATATTATAGGAAGGATAATATACAAATAAATATATATAAATGTTTTTGATCATAATATAAATACATATTTTATAATATTTTTATAAATATAATAATATATGAATGAACACTTTTTAATAATGTTTTTGTTATGAATAATACATATATAATAATATTATAGGAAGGATAATATACAAATAAATATATATAAATGTTTTTGATCATAATATAAAAACATATTTTATAATATTTTTATAATAATAATTATATATGAATGAACACTTTTTAATAATGTTTTTGTTATTAATAATACATATATAATAATATTATAGGAAGGATAATATGCAAATAAATATTCACAGGTTTTTTTTATCATAATATAAATACATATTTTAAAGTTTTTTATAATAATAATTATATATGAATGAACACTTTTTAGTAATGTTTTTGTAATTAATAATACAAATATAATAATATTTTAGAAACGATAATATGAAAATAAATATTGACAGGTTTTTTTGATCATAATATAAATACATAGTTTAAAGTTTTTTTATGATTATAATTATATATGAATGAACACTTTTTAATAATGTTTTTGTTATGAATAATACATATATAATAATATTATAGGAAGGATAATATACAAATAAATATATATAAATGTTTTTGATCATAATATAAATACATATTTTATAATATTTTTATAATAATAATTATGTATGAATGAACACTTTTGAATAATGTTTTTGTTATTAATAATACATATATACTAATATTATAGGAAGGATAATATACAAATAAATATATATAAATGTTTTTGATCATAATATAAATACATATTTTATAATATTTTTATAATAATAATTATATATGAATGAACACTTTTTAATAATGTTTTTGTTATTAATAATACATATATAATAATATTATAGGAAGGATAATATGCAAATAAATATTCACAGGTTTTTTTATCATAATATAAATACATATTTTAAAGTTTTTTATAATAATAATAATATATGAATGAACACTTTTTAGTAATGTTTTTGTAATTAATAATACAAATATAATAATATTATAGAAACGATAATATGCAAATAAATATTGACAGGTTTTTTTGATCATAATATAAATACATAGTTTAAAGTTTTTTTATAATTATAATTATATATGAATGAACACTTTTTAATAATGTTTTTGTTATGAATAATACATATATAATAATATTATAGGAAGGATAATATACAAATAAATATATATAAATGTTTTTGATCATAATATGAATACATATTTTATAATATTTTTATAATAATAATAATATATGAATGAACACTTTTTAATAATGTTTTTGTTATGAATAATACATATATAATAATATTATAGGAAGGATAATATACAAATAAATATATATAAATGTTTTTGATCATAATATAAATACATATTTTATAATATTTTTATAATAATAATTATATATGAATGAACACTTTTTAATAATGTTTTTGTTATTAATAATACATATATAATAATATTATAGGAAGGATAATATACAAATAAATATAGGTATATAAATGTTTTTGATCATAATATAAATACATATTTTATAATATTTTTATAATAATAATTATATATGAATGAACACTTTTTAATGATGTTTTTGTAATTAATAATACATATATAATAATATTATAGGAAGGATAATATGCAAATAAATATTCACAGGTTTTTTTAATCATAATATAAATACATATTTTAAATTTTTTATAATAATAATTATATATGAATGAACACTTTTTAGTAATGTTTTTGTAATTAATAATACAAATATAATAATATTATAGAAACGATAATATGAAAATAAATATTGACAGGTTTTTTTGATCATAATATAAATACATAGTTTAAAGTTTTTTTATAATTATAATTATATTTGAATGAACACTTTTTAATAATGTTTTTGTTATGAATAATACATATATAATAATATTATAGGAAGGATAATATACAAATAAATATATATAAATGTTTTTGATCATAATATAAATACATATTTTATAATATTTTTATAATAATAATTATATATGAATGAACACTTTTTAATAATGTTTTTGTTATTAATAATACATATATAATAATATTATAGGAAGGATAATATGCAAATAAATATTCACAGGTTTTTTTATCATAATATAAATACATATTTTAAAGTTTTTTATAATAATAATAATATATGAATGAACACTTTTTAGTAATGTTTTTGTAATTAATAATACAAATATAATAATATTATAGAAACGATAATATGCAAATAAATATTGACAGGTTTTTTTGATCATAATATAAATACATAGTTTAAAGTTTTTTTATAATAATAATTATATATGAATGAACACTTTTTAGTAATGTTTTTGTAATTAATAATACAAATATAATAATATTATAGAAACGATAATATGCAAATAAATATTGACAGGTTTTTTTGATCATAATATAAATACATAGTTTAAAGTTTTTTTTATAATTATAATTATATATGAATGAACACTTTTTAATAATGTTTTTGTTATGAATAATACATATATAATAATATTATAGGAAGGATAATATACAAATAAATATATATAATTGTTTTTGATCATAATATAAATACATATTTTATAATATTTTTATAATAATAATAATATATGAATGAACACTTTTTAATAATGTTTTTGTTATGAATAATACATATATAATAATATTATAGGAAGGATAATATACAAATAAATATATATAAATGTTTTTGATCATAATATAAATACATATTTTATAATATTTTTATAATAATAATTATATATGAATGAAAACTTTTTAATAATGTTTTTGTTATTAATAATACATATATAATAATATTATAGGAAGGATAATATACAAATAAATATATATAAATGTTTTTGATCATAATATAAATACATATTTTATAATATTTTTATAAATATAATAATATATGAATGAACACTTTTTAATAATGTTTTTGTTATGAATAATACATATATAATAATATTATAGGAAGGATAATATACAAATAAATATATATAAATGTTTTTGATCATAATATAAAAACATATTTTATAATATTTTTATAATAATAATTATATATGAATGAACACTTTTTAATAATGTTTTTGTTATTAATAATACATATATAATAATATTATAGGAAGGATAATATGCAAATAAATATTCACAGGTTTTTTTTATCATAATATAAATACATATTTTAAAGTTTTTTATAATAATAATTATATATGAATGAACACTTTTTAGTAATGTTTTTGTAATTAATAATACAAATATAATAATATTTTAGAAACGATAATATGAAAATAAATATTGACAGGTTTTTTTGATCATAATATAAATACATAGTTTAAAGTTTTTTTATGATTATAATTATATATGAATGAACACTTTTTAATAATGTTTTTGTTATGAATAATACATATATAATAATATTATAGGAAGGATAATATACAAATAAATATATATAAATGTTTTTGATCATAATATAAATACATATTTTATAATATTTTTATAATAATAATTATGTATGAATGAACACTTTTGAATAATGTTTTTGTTATTAATAATACATATATACTAATATTATAGGAAGGATAATATACAAATAAATATATATAAATGTTTTTGATCATAATATAAATACATATTTTATAATATTTTTATAATAATAATTATATATGAATGAACACTTTTTAATAATGTTTTTGTTATTAATAATACATATATAATAATATTATAGGAAGGATAATATGCAAATAAATATTCACAGGTTTTTTTATCATAATATAAATACATATTTTAAAGTTTTTTATAATAATAATAATATATGAATGAACACTTTTTAGTAATGTTTTTGTAATTAATAATACAAATATAATAATATTATAGAAACGATAATATGCAAATAAATATTGACAGGTTTTTTTGATCATAATATAAATACATAGTTTAAAGTTTTTTTATAATTATAATTATATATGAATGAACACTTTTTAATAATGTTTTTGTTATGAATAATACATATATAATAATATTATAGGAAGGATAATATACAAATAAATATATATAAATGTTTTTGATCATAATATGAATACATATTTTATAATATTTTTATAATAATAATAATATATGAATGAACACTTTTTAATAATGTTTTTGTTATGAATAATACATATATAATAATATTATAGGAAGGATAATATACAAATAAATATATATAAATGTTTTTGATCATAATATAAATACATATTTTATAATATTTTTATAATAATAATTATATATGAATGAACACTTTTTAATAATGTTTTTGTTATTAATAATACATATATAATAATATTATAGGAAGGATAATATACAAATAAATATAGGTATATAAATGTTTTTGATCATAATATAAATACATATTTTATAATATTTTTATAATAATAATTATATATGAATGAACACTTTTTAATGATGTTTTTGTAATTAATAATACATATATAATAATATTATAGGAAGGATAATATGCAAATAAATATTCACAGGTTTTTTTAATCATAATATAAATACATATTTTAAATTTTTTATAATAATAATTATATATGAATGAACACTTTTTAGTAATGTTTTTGTAATTAATAATACAAATATAATAATATTATAGAAACGATAATATGAAAATAAATATTGACAGGTTTTTTTGATCATAATATAAATACATAGTTTAAAGTTTTTTTATAATTATAATTATATTTGAATGAACACTTTTTAATAATGTTTTTGTTATGAATAATACATATATAATAATATTATAGGAAGGATAATATACAAATAAATATATATAAATGTTTTTGATCATAATATAAATACATATTTTATAATATTTTTATAATAATAATTATATATGAATGAACACTTTTGAATAATGTTTTTGTTATTAATAATACATATATACTAATATTATAGGAAGGATAATATACAAATAAATATATATAAATGTTTTTGATCATAATATAAATACATATTTTATAATATTTTTATAATTATAATAATATATGAATGAACACTTTTTAATAATGTTTTTGTTATGAATAATACATATATAATAATATTATAGGAAGGATAATATACAAATAAATATATATAAATGTTTTTGATCATAATATAAAAACATATTTTATAATATTTTTATAATAATAATTATATATGAATGAACACTTTTTAATAATGTTTTTGTTATTAATAATACATATATAATAATATTATAGGAAGGATAATATGCAAATAAATATTCACAGGTTTTTTTTATCATAATATAAATACATATTTTAAAGTTTTTTATAATAATAATTATATATGAATGAACACTTTTTAGTAATGTTTTTGTAATTAATAATACAAATATAATAATATTTTAGAAACGATAATATGAAAATAAATATTGACAGGTTTTTTTGATCATAATATAAATACATAGTTTAAAGTTTTTTTATAATTATAATTATATATGAATGAACACTTTTTAATAATGTTTTTGTTATGAATAATACATATATAATAATATTATAGGAAGGATAATATACAAATAAATATATATAAATGTTTTTGATCATAATATAAATACATATTTTATAATATTTTTATAATAATAATTATATATGAATGAACACTTTTGAATAATGTTTTTGTTATTAATAATACATATATACTAATATTATAGGAAGGATAATATACAAATAAATATATATAAATGTTTTTGATCATAATATAAATACATATTTTATAATATTTTTATAATAATAATTATATATGAATGAACACTTTTTAATAATGTTTTTGTTATTAATAATACATATATACTAATATTATAGGAAGGATAATATGCAAATAAATATTCACAGGTTTTTTTATCATAATATAAATACATATTTTAAAGTTTTTTATAATAATAATAATATATGAATGAACACTTTTTAGTAATGTTTTTGTAATTAATAATACAAATATAATAATATTATAGAAACGATAATATGCAAATAAATATTGACAGGTTTTTTTGATCATAATATAAATACATAGTTTAAAGTTTTTTTATAATTATAATTATATATGAATGAACACTTTTTAATAATTTTTTTGTTATGAATAATACATATATAATAATATTATAGGAAGGATAATATACAAATAAATATATATAAATGTTTTTGATCATAATATAAATACATATTTTATAATATTTTTATAATAATAATTATATATGAATGAACACTTTTTAATAATGTTTTTGTTATGAATAATAAATATATAATAATATTATAGGAAGGATAATATACAAATAAATATATATAAATGTTTTTGATCATAATATAAATACATATTTTATAATATTTTTATAATAATAATTATATATGAATGAACACTTTTTAATAATGTTTTTGTTATTAATAATACATATATAATGATATTATAGGAAGGATAATATACAAATAAATATATATAAATGTTTTTGATCATAATATAAATACATATTTTATAATATTTTTATAATTATAATTATATATGAATGAACACTTTTTAATGATGTTTTTGTTATTAATAATACATATATAATAATATTATAGGAAGGATAATATACAAATAAATATATATAAATGTTTTTGATCATAATATAAATACATATTTTATAATATTTTTATAATAATAATTTTATATGAATGAACACTTTTGAATAATGTTTTTGTTATTAATAATACATATATAATAATATTATAGGAAGGATAATATACAAATAAATATATATAAATGTTTTTGATCATAATATAAATACATATTTTATAATATTTTTTATAATTATAATTATATATGAATGAACACTTTTTAATAATGTTTTTAATAATAATAATACATATATATTAATATTATAGGAAGGATAATATTCAATTAAATATTGACAGGTTTTTTTTTATCATAATATAAATACATATTTTAAATCTTTTTATAATAATAATTATATATGAATGAACACTTTTTAGTAATGTTTTTGTAATTAATAATACAAATATAATAATATTAAAGAAACAATAATATGCAAATAAATATTGACAGGTTTTTTTGATCATAATATAAATACATAGTTTAAAGTTTTTTTATAATTATAATTATATATGAATGAACACTTTTTAATAATGTTTTTGTTATGAATAATACATGTATAATAATATTATAGGAAGGATAATATGCAAATAAATATTCACAGGTTTTTTTATCATAATATAAATACATATTTTAAAGTTTTTTATAATAATAATAATATATGAATGAACACTTTTTAGTAATGTTTTTGTAATTAATAATACAAATATAATAATATTATAGAAACGATAATATGCAAATAAATATTGACAGGTTTTTTTGATCATAATATAAATACATAGTTTAAAGTTTTTTTATAATAATAATTATATATGAATGAACACTTTTTAGTAATGTTTTTGTAATTAATAATACAAATATAATAATATTATAGAAACGATAATATGCAAATAAATATTGACAGGTTTTTTTGATCATAATATAAATACATAGTTTAAAGTTTTTTTATAATTATAATTATATATGAATGAACACTTTTTAATAATGTTTTTGTTATGAATAATACATGTATAATAATATTATAGGAAGGATAATATACAAATAAATATATATAAATGTTTTTGATCATAATATAAATACATATTTTATAATATTTTTATAATTATAATTATATATGAATGAACACTTTTTAATAATGTTTTTAATAATAATAATACATATATATTAATATTATAGTAAGGATAATATGCAATTAAATATTGACAGGTTTTTTTTATCATAATATAAATACATATTTTAAAATTTTTATATAAAAATAATTATATATGAATGAACACTTTTTAATGATGTTTTTGTTATTAATAATACATATATAATAATATTATAGGAAGGATAATATACAAATAAATATATATAAATGTTTTTGATCATAATATAAATACATATTTTATAATATTTTTATAATAATAATTATATATGAATGAACACTTTTTAATAATGTTTTTGTTATTAATAATACATATATAATGATATTATAGGAAGGATAATATACAAATAAATATATATAAATGTTTTTGATCATAATATAAATACATATTTTATAATATTTTTATAATTATAATTATATATGAATGAACACTTTTTAATGATGTTTTTGTTATTAATAATACATATATAATAATATTATAGGAAGGATAATATACAAATAAATATATATAAATGTTTTTGATCATAATATAAATACATATTTTATAATATTTTTATAATAATAATTTTATATGAATGAACACTTTTGAATAATGTTTTTGTTATTAATAATACATATATAATAATATTATAGGAAGGATAATATACAAATAAATATATATAAATGTTTTTGATCATAATATAAATACATATTTTATAATATTTTTTATAATTATAATTATATATGAATGAACACTTTTTAATAATGTTTTTAATAATAATAATACATATATATTAATATTATAGGAAGGATAATATTCAATTAAATATTGACAGGTTTTTTTTATCATAATATAAATACATATTTTAAATCTTTTTATAATAATAATTATATATGAATAAACACTTTTTAGTAATGTTTTTGTAATTAATAATACAAATATAATAATATTAAAGAAACAATAATATGCAAATAAATATTGACAGGTTTTTTTGATCATAATATAAATACATAGTTTAAAGTTTTTTTATAAGTATAATTATATATGAATGAACACTTTTTAATAATGTTTTTGTTATGAATAATACATATATAATAATATTTTAGGAAGGATAATATACAAATAAATATATATAAATGTTTTTGATCATAATATAAATACATATTTTATAATATTTTTATAATAATAATTATATATGAATGAACACTTTTTAATAATGTTTTTGTTATTAATAATACATATATAATAATATTATAGGAAGGATAATATGCAAATAAATATTCACAGGTTTTTTTATCATAATATAAATACATATTTTAAAGTTTTTTATAATAATAATAATATATGAATGAACACTTTTTAGTAATGTTTTTGTAATTAATAATACAAATATAATAATATTATAGAAACGATAATATGCAAATAAATATTGACAGGTTTTTTTGATCATAATATAAATACATAGTTTAAAGTTTTTTTATAATAATAATTATATATGAATGAACACTTTTTAGTAATGTTTTTGTAATTAATAATACAAATATAATAATATTATAGAAACGATAATATGCAAATAAATATTGACAGGTTTTTTTGATCATAATATAAATACATAGTTTAAAGTTTTTTTATAATTATAATTATATATGAATGAACACTTTTTAATAATGTTTTTGTTATGAATAATACATGTATAATAATATTATAGGAAGGATAATATACAAATAAATATATATAAATGTTTTTGATCATAATATAAATACATATTTTATAATATTTTTATAATTATAATGTATATGAATGAACACTTTTTAATAATGTTTTTAATAATAATAATACATATATATTAATATTATAGTAAGGATAATATGCAATTAAATATTGACAGGTTTTTTTTATCATAATATAAATACATATTTTAAAATTTTTATATAAAAATAATTATATATGAATGAACACTTTTTAATGATGTTTTTGTTATTAATAATACATATATAATAATATTATAGGAAGGATAATATACAAATAAATATATATAAATGTTTTTGATCATAATATAAATACATATTTTATAATATTTTTATAATAATAATTATATATGAATGAACACTTTTGAATAATGTTTTTGTTATTAATAATACATATATAATAATATTATAGGAAGGATAATATACAAATAAATATATATAAATGTTTTTGATCATAATATAAATACATATTTTATAATATTTTTATAATTATTATAATACATGAATGAACACTTTTTAATAATGTTTTTAATAATAATAATACATATATATTAATATTATAGTAAGGATAATATGCAATTAAATATTGACAGGTTTTTTTTATCATATTATAAATACATATTTTAAAATTTTTATATAAAAATAATTATATATGAATGAACACTTTTTAATGATGTTTTTGTTATTAATAATACATATATAATAATATTATAGGAAGGATAATATACAAATAAATATATATAAATGTTTTTTATCATAATATAAATACATATTTTATAATATTTTTATAATTATAATTATATATGAATGAACACTTTTTAATAATGTTTTTAATAATAATAATACATATATATTAATATTATAGTAAGGATAATATGCAATTAAATATTGACAGGTTTTTTTTATCATAATATAAATACATATTTTATAATGTTTATATAAAAATAATTATATATGAATAAACACTTTTTAATGATGTTTTTGTTATTAATAATACATATATAATAATATTATAGGAAGGATAATATACAAATAAATATATATAAATGTTTTTGATCATAATATAAATACATATTTTATAATATTTTTATAATTATAATTATATATGAATGAACACTTTTTAATGATGTTTTTGTTATTAATAATACATATATAATAATATTATAGGAAGGATAATATACAAATAAATATATATAAATGTTTTTGATCATAATATAAATACATATTTTATAATATTTTTATAATAATAATTTTATATGAATGAACACTTTTGAATAATGTTTTTGTTATTAATAATACATATATAATAATATTATAGGAAGGATAATATACAAATAAATATATATAAATGTTTTTGATCATAATATAAATACATATTTTATAATATTTTTTATAATTATAATTATATATGAATGAACACTTTTTAATAATGTTTTTAATAATAATAATACATATATATTAATATTATAGGAAGGATAATATTCAATTAAATATTGACAGGTTTTTTTTATCATAATATAAATACATATTTTAAATCTTTTTATAATAATAATTATATATGAATAAACACTTTTTAGTAATGTTTTTGTAATTAATAATACAAATATAATAATATTAAAGAAACAATAATATGCAAATAAATATTGACAGGTTTTTTTGATCATAATATAAATACATAGTTTAAAGTTTTTTTATAATTATAATTATATATGAATGAACACTTTTTAATAATGTTTTTGTTATGAATAATACATATATAATAATATTTTAGGAAGGATAATATACAAATAAATATATATAAATGTTTTTGATCATAATATAAATACATATTTTATAATATTTTTATAATAATAATTATATATGAATGAACACTTTTTAATAATGTTTTTGTTATTAATAATACATATATAATAATATTATAGGAAGGATAATATGCAAATAAATATTCACAGGTTTTTTTATCATAATATAAATACATATTTTAAAGTTTTTTATAATAATAATAATATATGAATGAACACTTTTTAGTAATGTTTTTGTAATTAATAATACAAATATAATAATATTATAGAAACGATAATATGCAAATAAATATTGACAGGTTTTTTTGATCATAATATAAATACATAGTTTAAAGTTTTTTTATAATAATAATTATATATGAATGAACACTTTTTAGTAATGTTTTTGTAATTAATAATACAAATATAATAATATTATAGAAACGATAATATGCAAATAAATATTGACAGGTTTTTTTGATCATAATATAAATACATAGTTTAAAGTTTTTTTATAATTATAATTATATATGAATGAACACTTTTTAATAATGTTTTTGTTATGAATAATACATGTATAATAATATTATAGGAAGGATAATATACAAATAAATATATATAAATGTTTTTGATCATAATATAAATACATATTTTATAATATTTTTATAATTATAATGTATATGAATGAACACTTTTTAATAATGTTTTTAATAATAATAATACATATATATTAATATTATAGTAAGGATAATATGCAATTAAATATTGACAGGTTTTTTTTATCATAATATAAATACATATTTTAAAATTTTTATATAAAAATAATTATATATGAATGAACACTTTTTAATGATGTTTTTGTTATTAATAATACATATATAATAATATTATAGGAAGGATAATATACAAATAAATATATATAAATGTTTTTGATCATAATATAAATACATATTTTATAATATTTTTATA
The DNA here is from genome assembly GCF_028750875.1 of Macrosteles quadrilineatus. Lineage (NCBI taxonomy): Eukaryota > Metazoa > Arthropoda > Insecta > Hemiptera > Cicadellidae > Macrosteles > Macrosteles quadrilineatus. The sequence continues at coordinate 29,877 of NW_026542937.1, forward strand.
ATAATAATTATATATGAATGAACACTTTTGAATAATGTTTTTGTTATTAATAATACATATATAATAATATTATAGGAAAGATAATATACAAATAAATATATATAAATGTTTTTGATCATAATATAAATACATATTTTATAATATTTTTATAATTATTATAATACATGAATGAACACTTTTTAATAATGTTTTTAATAATAATAATACATATATATTAATATTATAGTAAGGATAATATGCAATTAAATATTGACAGGTTTTTTTTATCATATTATAAATACATATTTTAAAATTTTTATATAAAAATAATTATATATGAATGAACACTTTTTAATGATGTTTTTGTTATTAATAATACATATATAATAATATTATAGGAAGGATAATATACAAATAAATATATATAAATGTTTTTTATCATAATATAAATACATATTTTATAATATTTTTATAATTATAATTATATATGAATGAACACTTTTTAATAATGTTTTTAATAATAATAATACATATATATTAATATTATAGTAAGGATAATATGCAATTAAATATTGACAGGTTTTTTTTATCATAATATAAATACATATTTTATAATGTTTATATAAAAATAGTTATATATGAATAAACACTTTTTAATGATGTTTTTGTTATTAATAATACATATATAATAATATTATAGGAAGGATAATGTACAAATAAATATATATAAATGTTTTTGATCATAATATAAATACATATTTTATAATATTTTTATAATAATAATTATATATGAATGAGCACTTTTGAATAATGTTTTTGTTATAAATAATACATATATAATAATATTATAGGAAGGATAATATACAAATAAATATATATAAATGTTTTTGATCATAATATAAATACATATTTTATAATATTTTTATAATAATAATTATATATGAATGAACACTTTTTAATAATGTTTTTGTTATTAATAATACATATATAATAATATTATAGGAAGGATAATATGCAAATAAATATTCACAGGTTTTTTTATCATAATATAAATACATATTTTAAAGTTTTTTATAATAATAATAATATATGAAAACTTTTTAGTAATGTTTTTGTAATTAATAATACAAATATAATAATATTATAGAAACGATAATATGCAAATAAATATTGACAGGTTTTTTTGATCATAATATGAATACATAGTTTAAAGTTTTTTTATAATAATAAATATATATGAATGAACACTTTTTAGTAATGTTTTTGTAATTAATAATACAAATATAATAATATTATAGAAACGATAATATGCAAATAAATATTGACAGGTTTTTTTGATCATAATATAAATACATAGTTTAAAGTTTTTTTATAATTATAATTATATATGAATGAACACTTTTTAATAATGTTTTTGTTATGAATAATACATATATAATAATATTATAGGAAGGATAATATACAAATAAATATATATAAATGTTTTTGATCATAATATAAATACATATTTTATAATATTTTTATAATTATAATAATATATGAATGAACACTTTTTAATAATGTTTTTGTTATGAATAATACATATACAATAATATTATAGGAAGGATAATATACAAATAAATATATATAAATGTTTTTGATCATAATATAAAAACATATTTTATAATATTTTTATAATAATAATTATATATGAATGAACACTTTTTAATAATGTTTTTGTTATTAATAATACATATATAATAATATTATAGGAAGGATAATATGCAAATAAATATTCACAGGTTTTTTTAATCATAATATAAATACATATTTTAAATTTTTTATAATAATAATTATATATGAATGAACACTTTTTAGTAATGTTTTTGTAATTAATAATACAAATATAATAATATTATAGAAACGATAATATGAAAATAAATATTGACAGGTTTTTTTGATCATAATATAAATACATAGTTTAAAGTTTTTTTATAATTATAATTATATATGAATGAACACTTTTTAATAATGTTTTTGTTATGAATAATACATATATAATAATATTATAGGAAGGATAATATACAAATAAATATATATAAATGTTTTTGATCATAATATAAATACATATTTTATAATATTTTTATAATAATAATTATATATGAATGAACACTTTTGAATAATGTTTTTGTTATTAATAATACATATATACTAATATTATAGGAAGGATAATATACAAATAAATATATATAAATGTTTTTGATCATAATATAAATACATATTTTATAATATTTTTATAATAATAATTATATATAAATGAACACTTTTTAATAATGTTTTTGTTATTAATAATACATATATAATAATATTATAGGAAGGATAATATGCAAATAAATATTCACAGGTTTTTTTATCATAATATAAATACATATTTTAAAGTTTTTTATAATAATAACAATATATGAATGAACACTTTTTAGTAATGTTTTTGTAATTAATAATACAAATATAATAATATTATAGAAACGATAATATGCAAATAAATATTGACAGGTTTTTTTGATCATAATATAAATACATAGTTTAAAGTTTTTTTATAATTATAATTATATATGAATGAACACTTTTTAATAATGTTTTTGTTATAAATAATACATATATAATAATATTATAGGAAGGATAATATACAAATAAATATATATAAATGTTTTTGATCATAATATAAATACATATTTTATAATATTTTTATAATAATAATAATATATGAATGAACACTTTTTAATAATGTTTTTGTTATGAATAATACATATATAATAATATTATAGGAAGGATAATATACAAATAAATATATATAAATGTTTTTGATCATAATATAAAAACATATTTTATAATATTTTTATAATAATAATTATATATGAATGAACACTTTTTAATAATGTTTTTGTTATTAATAATACATATATAATAATATTATAGGAAGGATAATATGCAAATAAATATTCACAGGTTTTTTTTATCATAATATAAATACATATTTTAAAGTTTTTTATAATAATAATTATATATGAATGAACACTTTTTAGTAATGTTTTTGTAATTAATAATACAAATATAATAATATTTTAGAAACGATAATATGAAAATAAATATTGACAGGTTTTTTTGATCATAATATAAATACATAGTTTAAAGTTTTTTTATAATTATAATTATATATGAATGAACACTTTTTAATAATGTTTTTGTTATGAATAATACATATATAATAATATTATAGGAAGGATAATATACAAATAAATATATATAAATGTTTTTGATCATAATATAAATACATATTTTATAATATTTTTATAATAATAATTATATATGAATGAACACTTTTGAATAATGTTTTTGTTATTAATAATACATATATACTAATATTATAGGAAGGATAATATACAAATAAATATATATAAATGTTTTTGATCATAATATAAATACATATTTTATAATATTTTTATAATAATAATTATATATGAATGAACACTTTTTAATAATGTTTTTGTTATTAATAATACATATATAATAATATTATAGGAAGGATAATATGCAAATAAATATTCACAGGTTTTTTTATCATAATATAAATACATATTTTAAAGTTTTTTATAATAATAATAATATATGAATGAACACTTTTTAGTAATGTTTTTGTAATTAATAATACAAATATAATAATATTATAGAAACGATAATATGCAAATAAATATTGACAGGTTTTTTTGATCATAATATAAATACATAGTTTAAAGTTTTTTTATAATTATAATTATATATGAATGAACACTTTTTAATAATGTTTTTGTTATGAATAATACATATATAATAATATTATAGGAAGGATAATATACAAATAAATATATATAAATGTTTTTGATCATAATATGAATACATATTTTATAATATTTTTATAATAATAATAATATATGAATGAACACTTTTTAATAATGTTTTTGTTATGAATAATACATATATAATAATATTATAGGAAAGATAATATACAAATAAATATATATAAATGTTTTTGATCATAATATAAATACATATTTTATAATATTTTTATAATAATAATTATATATGAATGAACACTTTTTAATAATGTTTTTGTTATTAATAATACATATATAATAATATTATAGGAAGGATAATATACAAATAAATATAGGTATATAAATGTTTTTGATCATAATATAAATACATATTTTATAATATTTTTATAATAATAATTATATATGAATGAACACTTTTTAATGATGTTTTTGTAATTAATAATACATATATAATAATATTATAGGAAGGATAATATGCAAATAAATATTCACAGTTTTTTTTATCATAATATAAATACATATTTAAAAGTTTTTTATAATAATAATTATATATGAATGAACACTTTTTAGTAATGTTTTTGTAATTAATAATACCAATATAATAATATTATTGAAACGATAATATGAAAATAAATATTGACAGGTTTTTTTGATCATAATATAAATACATAGTTTAAAGTTTTTTTATAATTATAATTATATATGAATGAACACTTTTTAATAATGTTTTTGTTATGAATAATACATATATAATAATATTATAGGAAGGATAATATACAAATAAATATATATAAATGTTTTTGATCATAATATAAATACATATTTTATAATATTTTTATAATAATAATTATATATGAATGAACACTTTTGAATAATGTTTTTGTTATTAATAATACATATATACTAATATTATAGGAAGGATAATATACAAATAAATATATATAAATGTTTTTGATCATAATATAAATACATATTTTATAATATTTTTATAATAATAATTATATATAAATGAACACTTTTTAATAATGTTTTTGTTATTAATAATACATATATAATAATATTATAGGAAGGATAATATGCAAATAAATATTCACAGGTTTTTTTATCATAATATAAATACATATTTTAAAGTTTTTTATAATAATAATAATATATGAATGAACACTTTTTAGTAATGTTTTTGTAATTAATAATACAAATATAATAATATTATAGAAACGATAATATGCAAATAAATATTGACAGGTTTTTTTGATCATAATATAAATACATAGTTTAAAGTTTTTTTATAATTATAATTATATATGAATGAACACTTTTTAATAATGTTTTTGTTATGAATAATACATATATAATAATATTATAGGAAGGATAATATACAAATAAATATATATAAATGTTTTTGATCATAATATAAATACATATTTTATAATATTTTTATAATAATAATAATATATGAATGAACACTTTTTAATAATGTTTTTGTTATGAATAATACATATATAATAATATTATAGGAAGGATAATATACAAATAAATATATATAAATGTTTTTGATCATAATATAAATACATATTTTATAATATTTTTATAATTATAATAATATATGAATGAACACTTTTTAATAATGTTTTTGTTATGAATAATACATATATAATAATATTATAGGAAGGATAATATACAAATAAATATATATAAATGTTTTTGATCATAATATAAATACATATTTTATAATATTTTTATAATAATAATTATATATGAATGAACACTTTTTAATAATGTTTTTGTTATTAATAATACATATATAATAATATTATAGGAAGGATAATATGCAAATAAATATTCACAGGTTTTTTTATCATAATATAAATACATATTTTAAAGTTTTTTATAATAATAATAATATATGAATGAACACTTTTTAGTAATGTTTTTGTAATTAATAATACAAATATAATAATATTATAGAAACGATAATATGCAAATAAATATTGACAGGTTTTTTTGATCATAATATAAATACATAGTTTAAAGTTTTTTTATAATTATAATTATATATGAATGAACACTTTTTAATAATGTTTTTGTTATGAATAATACATATATAATAATAATATAGGAAGGATAATATACAAATAAATATATATAAATGTTTTTGATCATAATATGAATACATATTTTATAATATTTTTATAATAATAATAATATATGAATGAACACTTTTTAATAATGTTTTTGTTATGAATAATACATATATAATAATATTATAGGAAAGATAATATACAAATAAATATATATAAATGTTTTTGATTATAATATAAATACATATTTTATAATATTTTTATAATAATAATTATATATGAATGAACACTTTTTAATAATGTTTTTGTTATTAATAATACATATATAATAATATTATAGGAAGGATAATATACAAATAAATATAGGTATATAAATGTTTTTGATCATAATATAAATACATATTTTATAATATTTTTATAATAATAATTATATATGAATGAACACTTTTTAATGATGTTTTTGTAATTAATAATACATATATAATAATATTATAGGAAGGATAATATGCAAATAAATATTCACAGTTTTTTTTTATCATAATATAAATACATATTTAAAAGTTTTTTATAATAATAATTATATATGAATGAACACTTTTTAGTAATGTTTTTGTAATTAATAATACCAATATAATAATATTATAGAAACGATAATATGAAAATAAATATTGACAGGTTTTTTTGATCATAATATAAATACATAGTTTAAAGTTTTTTTATAATTATAATTATATATGAATGAACACTTTTTAATAATGTTTTTGTTATGAATAATACATATATAATAATATTATAGGAAGGATAATATACAAATAAATATATATAAATGTTTTTGATCATAATATAAATACATATTTTATAATATTTTTATAATAATAATTATATATGAATGAACACTTTTGAATAATGTTTTTGTTATTAATAATACATATATACTAATATTATAGGAAGGATAATATACAAATAAATATATATAAATGTTTTTGATCATAATATAAATACATATTTTATAATATTTTTATAATAATAATTATATATAAATGAACACTTTTTAATAATGTTTTTGTTATTAATAATACATATATAATAATATTATAGGAAGAATAATATGCAAATAAATATTCACAGGTTTTTTTATCATAATATAAATACATATTTTAAAGTTTTTTATAATATTAATAATATATGAATGAACACTTTTTAGTAATGTTTTTGTAATTAATAATACAAATATAATAATATTATAGAAACGATAATATGCAAATAAATATTGACAGGTTTTTTTGATCATAATATAAATACATAGTTTAAAGTTTTTTTATAATTATAATTATATATGAATGAACACTTTTTAATAATGTTTTTGTTATGAATAATACATATATAATAATATTATAGGAAGGATAATATACAAATAAATATATATAAATGTTTTTGATCATAATATAAATACATATTTTATAATATTTTTATAATAATAATAATATATGAATGAACACTTTTTAATAATGTTTTTGTTATGAATAATACATATATAATAATATTATAGGAAGGATAATATACAAATAAATATATATAAATGTTTTTGATCATAATATAAATACATATTTTATAATATTTTTATAATTATAATAATATATGAATGAACACTTTTTAATAATGTTTTTGTTATGAATAATACATATATAATAATATTATAGGAAGGATAATATACAAATAAATATATATAAATGTTTTTGATCATAATATAAAAACATATTTTATAATATTTTTATAATAATAATTATATATGAATGAACACTTTTTAATAATGTTTTTGTTATTAATAATACATATATAATAATATTATAGGAAGGATAATATGCAAATAAATATTCACAGGTTTTTTTTATCATAATATAAATACATATTTTAAAGTTTTTTATAATAATAATTATATATGAATTAACACTTTTTAGTAATGTTTTTGTAATTAATAATACAAATATAATAATATTTTAGAAACGATAATATGAAAATAAATATTGACAGGTTTTTTTGATCATAATATAAATACATAGTTTAAAGTTTTTTTATAATTATAATTATATATGAATGAACACTTTTTAATAATGTTTTTGTTATGAATAATACATATATAATAATATTATAGGAAGGATAATATACAAATAAATATATATAAATGTTTTTGATCATAATATAAATACATATTTTATAATATTTTTATAATAATAATTATATATGAATGAACACTTTTTAATAATGTTTTTGTTATTAATAATACATATATACTAATATTATAGGAAGGATAATATGCAAATAAATATTCACAGGTTTTTTTATCATAATATAAATACATATTTTAAAGTTTTTTATAATAATAATAATATATGAATGAACACTTTTTAGTAATGTTTTTGTAATTAATAATACAAATATAATAATGTTATAGAAACGATAATATGCAAATAAATATTGACAGGTTTTTTTGATCATAATATAAATACATAGTTTAAAGTTTTTTTATAATTATAATTATATATGAATGAACACTTTTTAATAATGTTTTTGTTATGAATAATACATATATAATAATATTATAGGAAGGATAATATACAAATAAATATATATAAATGTTTTTGATCATAATATAAATACATATTTTATAATATTTTTATAATAATAATAATATATGAATGAACACTTTTTAATAATGTTTTTGTTATGAATAATACATATATAATAATATTATAGGAAGGATAATATACAAATAAATATATATAAATGTTTTTGATCATAATATAAATACATATTTTATAATATTTTTATAATAATAATTATATATGAATGAACACTTTTTAATAATGTTTTTGTTATTAATAATACATATATAATAATATTATAGGAAGGATAATATACAAATAAATATAGGTATATAAATGTTTTTGATCATAATATAAATACATATTTTATAATATTTTTATAATAATAATTATATATGAATGAACACTTTTTAATGATGTTTTTGTAATTAATAATACATATATAATAATATTATAGGAAGGATAATATGCAAATAAATATTCACAGTTTTTTTTTATCATAATATAAATACATATTTAAAAGTTTTTTATAATAATAATTATATATGAATGAACACTTTTTAGTAATGTTTTTGTAATTAATAATACAAAAATAATAATATTATAGAAACGATAATATGAAAATAAATATTGACAGGTTTTTTTGATCATAATATAAATACATAGTTTAAAGTTTTTTTATAATTATAATTATATATGAATGAACACTTTTTAATAATGTTTTTGTTATGAATAATACATATATAATAATATTATAGGAAGGATAATATACAAATAAATATATAAAAATGTTTTTGATCATAATATAAATACATATTTTATAATATTTTTATAATTATAATTATATATGAATGAACACTTTTTAATAATGTTTTTAATAATAATAATACATATATATTAATATTATAGTAAGGATAATATAAAATTAAATATTGACAGGTTTTTTTTATCATAATATAAATACATATTTTATAATTTTTATATAAAAATAATTATATATGAATGAACACTTTTTAATGATGTTTTTGTTATTAATAATACATATATAATAATATTATAGGAAGGATAATATACAAATAAATATATATAAATGTTTTGATCATAATATAAATACATATTTTATAATATTTTTATAATAATAATTATATATGAATGAACACTTTTTAATGATGTTTTTGTAATTAATAATACATATATAATAATATTATAGGAAGGATAATATGCAAATAAATATTCACAGTTTTTTTTTATCATAATATAAATACATATTTAAAAGTTTTTTATAATAATAATTATATATGAATGAACACTTTTTAGTAATGTTTTTGTAATTAATAATACAAATATAATAATATTATAGAAACGATAATATGAAAATAAATATTGACAGGTTTTTTTGATCATAATATAAATACATAGTTTAAAGTTTTTTTATAATTATAATTATATATGAATGAACACTTTTTAATAATGTTTTTGTTATGAATAATACATATATAATAATATTATAGGAAGGATAATATACAAATAAATATATAAAAATGTTTTTGATCATAATATAAATACATATTTTATAATATTTTTATAAATATAATTATATATGAATGAACACTTTTTAATAATGTTTTTAATAATAATAATACATATATATTAATATTATAGTAAGGATAATATGCAATTAAATATTGACAGGTTTTTTTTATCATAATATAAATACATATTTTAAAGTTTTTTATAATAATAATTATATATGAATGAACACTTTTTAGTAATGTTTTTGTAATTAATAATACAAATATAATAATATTATAGAAACGATAATATGCAAATAGATATTGACAGGTTTTTTGAACATAATATAAATACATAGTTTAAAGTTTTTTTATAATAATAATTATATATGAATGAACACTTTTTAGTAATGTTTTTGTAATTAATAATACAAATATAATAATATTATAGAAACGATAATATGCAAATAAATATTGACAGGTTTTTTGATCATAATATAAATACATAGTTTAAAGTTTTTTTATAATTATAATTATATATGAATGAACACTTTTTAATAATGTTTTTGTTATGAATAATACATATATAATAATATTATAGAAAGGATAATATACAAATAAATATATATAAATGTTTTTGATCATAATATAAATACATATTTTATAATATTTTTATAATAATAATAATATATGAATGAACACTTTTTAATAATGTTTTTGTTATTAATAATATATATATAATAATATTATAGGAAGGATAATATACAAATAAATATATATAAATGTTTTTGATCATAATATAAATACATATTTTATAATATTTTTATAATAATAATTATATATGAATGAACACTTTTTAATAATGTTTTTGTTATTAATAATACATATATAATAATATTATAGGAAGGATAATATACAAATAAATATATATAAATGTTTTTGATCATAATATAAATACATATTTTATAATATTTTTATAATAATAATTATATATGAATGAACACTTTTTAATAATGTTTTTGTTATTAATAATACATATATAATAATATTATAGGAAGGATAATATACAAATAAATATATATAAATGTTTTTGATCATAATATAAATACATATTTTATAATATTTTTATAATAATAATAATATATGAATGAACACTTTTTAATAATGTTTTTGTTATGAATAATACATATATAATAATATTATAGGAAGGATAATATACAAATAAATATATATAAATGTTTTTGATCATAATATAAATACATATTTTATAATATTTTTATAATAATAATTATATATGAATGAACACTTTTTAATAATGTTTTTGTTATTAATAATACATATATAATAATATTATAGGAAGGATAATATACAAATAAATATAGGTATATAAATGTCTTTTGATCATAATATAAATACATATTTTATAATATTTTTATAATAATAATTATATATGAATGAACACTTTTTAATGATGTTTTTGTAATTAATAATACATATATAATAATATTATAGGAAGGATAATATGCAAATAAATATTCACAGTTTTTTTTTTATCATAATATAAATACATATTTAAAAGTTTTTTATAATAATAATTATATATGAATGAACACTTTTTAGTAATGTTTTTGTAATTAATAATACAAATATAATAATATTATAGAAACGATAATATGAAAATAAATATTGACAGGTTTTTTTGATCATAATATAAATACATAGTTTAAAGTTTTTTTATAATTATAATTATATATGAATGAACACTTTTTAATAATGTTTTTGTTATGAATAATACATATATAATAATATTATAGGAAGGATAATATACAAATAAATATATAAAAATGTTTTTGATCATAATATAAATACATATTTTATAATATTTTTATAATTATAATTATATATGAATGAACACTTTTTAATAATGTTTTTAATAATAATTGAAGGGGTGAGAAGCCAAGGGGTACAAGTGACTCAAATTTCATTTTGAGAAAATTAGGTTTAAAGTTTAATTGATATAATCAAATCTAGGCACATTTTAGTTTAGTTAGTTTAATATAGTTTTATTTTCAGGTATTTCAAAATTCAGAAAAACACATTTTTATACTGGTTTTGATTTGACTCTTTGTGTTATCGGCTACTATCTGATAAGAGGTGTCACTTGTACCCCTTGTCTTCTAAATGGAAATGGAATAATCTAAGAGCACAAGTTGTTAAATCAAATGAAAATCAAATTTAATTACAAAAAGTAAGCGCCTGTCATACATATCAGTCAGAATCACTGTCGTAAACGTTTTCTAGTTCTACATTGTCTTCTTCATGCTGTTCATCACAAGTCTGCTCTCTTGGTTGGCCCTGTCTTGTCAGAGGATTCCCTTCGTAGTCTAGAGACCTATAGAATCGGTGGTGGATTGGAGGTACAAATTGCAGCAGATTAAGAAGGTCTTTGAACTTAGATGCCTTTATTTTCTTTTTGTTGGTTTTTTGAGCCAAAGATGGTAGTTGGGTCGGAATCCTGCCTGGGTTCTTCGCTAGCAGACTGTACTCTGAAAACGGCATGTCTTTATTAAAAGTGTTTTTGTAGAACAAAGTCCAAGGATTGTCCTTTCTAAACTGCAACCACTGCATTTTACTTATCCCAGTCACAGATTTCACAAAATACTTGTAAATGGTATCCAGGGATACAAAGTCTTCATCTGACATCTTTTTTACCATGAACTTTTTGCTTGCTCCCGCAATGATCTCCACCCAATCATCTGGAACAAAAACGCCTCTCTTCATGTTCTTTTTCATAATTTCCACCTTACCGAAGTCCCTGTCACAGTCGTTGTACGAGTGGCCAGTACGTAGAAACTTTAAATCAATGGTCTTCAGGTTACTAGTATTAACTACATACGCCCAAAATTTTACTGTTATGTGACTCTTATTTTGCCCCCCACAGTTATCACTGAAAGCTGTCAAGTGGGTGACAGTTGGAGGCAACGATTTTATGTACTGCAGTACACAGGACACAATTTCTTCACACCCTCTAGACGCTTGTGCTTCATGCCACATGAACATGAACGCATTATCTGTACCAATATCATGTACGTTGAAATTGTAGGTCCAAAGTTGACGAGAGTAGTATATTCTTGTGCACGTTAGTATTGGGGTGGGCAACATTTTCTGGAGGTCAAAACAAATCGCAACATGGGTTGGGTCATCTTTCACCTCTTTTTTTGCATTTTCCATTTCACTTTTAGCACTTTCAGCCTGACGGAGGTGCACTTCTTTGGCTGTAATAGCAGCTTGTTTTGCTTCCTCATTCCCATGTTCGATGGTGTTTTGTAGTTTGTCACATGTATTACATGTGTCAACATGTGGTCGATGAAAAGCAAGGTTAAAACAGGTATTGAAAATGTGCCTGTAATAAGACAAAGTAGTAGGTTCCATGCCCCTTTCTGCACAGAAAAGTTTATAGCATTCATATAACTTTTTTATGTTTAAGTTACTATCAAGATATTTTCTGTTTGGAGCTTGCTGTCTTGAATAATGACTAGTGTATTTTGGAAACATTGCAATATGCTCCTTGACTAAGTCTGTTTTTGCCTGTGCAGTTTTATTGGAAGGAATTTTACGGCCTCTCTTGTCTCGAGGTGAAATTCCTGTTTGAGACATTTTTTTCTTAGTAGCAACATTAGTAACTCGCTTATTTGACACATCTAGTGTCTTTAAAAAGAATTCTTTACAAACCCTGACATTTCCTAAATGATATTGACACGAAAAGGACTTCCCACGGGCTGCATTATCTTTCTTTCTAGTAGGATCCCCTATATTAACAGCAGAGTTCAAAAAAGAAGACTGTAGTTCCCAGTTCCCCAACCCCCAGAACTGATCAAAATATTCTTGTCTCTTTTCCTCATTAACTTTTTCATTACACTTGTATCGACATTGATGGTTGTAAGGCATAACCTGCTTTTTTTGGTGTAGTATACCTTTCCGGTCAATGTATTCTTGCCCCAAATTTCGTAGACTTGAAGATTTAGTCCTTTTCCACGTCTCGGTTCGTCTAGTCCTTTTTCTTCCAGGGTGCTTGGTCCGCTTTGGAGGGGGTTCTTCTTCCACTGTCTCATGAGCCCGTTCATCTTCCTCTACTTCCTGGGTCCCTCCTTCTCTGACTCTACCTAAAATATAAAAAAACATCAGTTTCTGACAGTAAAATTAAATAACAATATCAATAGAATCATGTATTAGTTATTAAATGGCATGATGAAACACACCTATGGAAACAGTGTTTATTTTTTACTTTAAGCTCCTTAAGAGGTACCAGGAGTGGATAAACATACCATACAAGAAACGATAAAATTTATCTGAAAAATCTTGTCATAAGTTTTTATTTCAAGCGAAATAGTATATTTTTTCATTACTAGGACCGAAAGTGGCATTTTCCGTAGCACGCTCAAGTTTTTGTTTGAGGCGAAGCCGAACACAGGGAACCCCAATTTCACGTGCGAGGCCGAGTATGTGAGGGCTATTTTCACGTACGAGGCGAAGCCGAGGACGGGAATGATGGAGCAAGTGCCGGATAATAACTTTCGGTACAAGTTATGAACGATACTTTTCATCACGACGAAAAAATACAAGAACAGAATAGCAGACCTCAGTAATATTACAACTATTTTATTTCTCAATTAATTTGATTGAACATAAAAATAATATAAAATATTCTAAAAGGAAACTTACGTCAATTTTTGATTAATTTTTAAAACCAAAAAATAGTAGAAAATATTCTAAAGTTAGCCTACGTATATTTCTCAAATGAATTTCTTTACATCAAAATAAGAGAATAAAACAACGTTTAACAATAAACATAGCTGATTCAAATCATTAAATTAAACCGTAACAAAACACTAGCGCGAGTAGTAAATAAATGGAGAACTAATTGTTATTATCGAAAATAGTTACTTTCGTTAAGTAGTGATGGAAAAAGTTTTCCATCGATAAACTTTCTTTCTTCGCTTTATTAACCACAAAACTAACTATTATTTCCTAACTAATCTCCAAACCAACTAATGAGAGTTGGAAATATTCTATGCTCACCATCTTCAGAACTGTCGCCTGAGTCTTCATTGTGAGGATTGAAGTCAGGATCCATATCACTGTCATCTAGAAATAAAACCCAGTATGTAATAAAGATAAGATAACTATTTCAAAACAAAATAATTATAAGACTGAATCTGGAATGAAAACATAACCTAAGAATTGCAAAGAACAGTTTCATATTTCAAAAGCACAGACTAGGTAAATTATTAAAAATAATAATTGTAACGTATTTTAGGAACTATCTAGAACCCATCAAAGTAATAAACTTACCTCCAAAAAGGCTTGGAAGACTGTCTTCTGACATTGTCTGCAGTTACATTCAATGAGCATAACAAACAAAACACAATTCTGAACAAAATGTCTGCAGGCAGTTGGATGCCAAGGGATACAAGTGACTTAAGTCACTTGTATCCCTTGGCTCCTCACTGAAACAGCTGTTGATGGAAGTAGTTATTCATTTTGCCACTAGATCTCAGCACCTGATAGAGATTCACTTGTCACTGTTGGCCACTAACATTTCTAATACATTAAGGATATGGTTTCTGCAGTTAACCCAGAAAAAATAAAAATGTCACTTGTACCCCTTGGCTTATTAATATTATAGTAAGGATAATATGCCATTAAATATTGACAGGTTTTTTTTATCATAATATAAATACATATTTTATAATTTTTATATAAAAATAATTAAATATGAATGAACACTTTTTAATGATGTTTTTGTTATTAATAATACATATATAATAATATTATAGGAAGGATAATATACAAATAAATATATATAAATGTTTTGATCATAATATAAATACATATTTTATAATATTTTTATAATAATAATTATATATGAAGAACACTTTTTAATGA
Organism: Macrosteles quadrilineatus; assembly: GCF_028750875.1. Taxonomy (NCBI): domain Eukaryota; kingdom Metazoa; phylum Arthropoda; class Insecta; order Hemiptera; family Cicadellidae; genus Macrosteles; species Macrosteles quadrilineatus. Next base: position 45,848 of record NW_026542937.1, read on the forward strand.
TGTTTTTGTAATTAATAATACATATATAATAATATTATAGGAAGGATAATATGCAAATAAATATTCACAGTTTTTTTTTATCATAATATAAATACATATTTAAAAGTTTTTTATAATAATAATTATATATGAATGAACACTTTTTAGTAATGTTTTTGTAATTAATAATACAAATATAATAATATTATAGAAACGATAATATGAAAATAAATATTGACAGGTTTTTTTGATCATAATATAAATACATAGTTTAAAGTTTTTTTATAATTATAATTATATATGAATGAACACTTTTTAATAATGGTTTTGTTATGAATAATACATATATAATAATATTATAGGAAGGATAATATACAAATAAATATATAAAAATGTTTTTGATCATAATATAAATACATATTTTATAATATTTTTATAATTATAATTATATATGAATGAACACTTTTTAATAATGTTTTTAATAATAATAATACATATATATTAATATTATAGTAAGGATAATATGCAATTAAATATTGACAGGTTTTTTTTATCATAATATAAATACATATTTTGAAGTTTTTTATAATAATAATTATATATGAATGAACACTTTTTAGTAATGTTTTTGTAATTAATAATACAAATATAATAATATTATAGAAACGATAATATGCAAATAGATATTGACAGGTTTTTTTGAACATAATATAAATACATAGTTTAAAGTTTTTTTATAATAATAATTATATATGAATGAACAATTTTTAGTAATGTTTTTGTAATTAATAATACAAATATAATAATATTATAGAAACGATAATATGCAAATAAATATTGACAGGTTTTTTGATCATAATATAAATACATAGTTTAAAGTTTTTTTATAATTATATATGAATGAACACTTTTTAATAATGTTTTTGTTATGAATAATACATATATAATAATATTATAGAAAGGATAATATACAAATAAATATATATAAATGTTTTTGATTATAATATAAATACATATTTTATAATATTTTTATAATAATAATAATATATGAATGAACACTTTTTAATAATGTTTTTGTTATTAATAATACATATATAATAATATTATAGGAAGGATAATATACAAATAAATATATATAAATGTTTTTGATCATAATATAAATACATATTTTATAATATTTTCATAATAATAATTATATATGAATGAACACTTTTTAATAATGTTTTTGTTATTAATAATACATATATAATAATATTATAGGAAGGATAATATACAAATAAATATATATAAATGTTTTTTATCATAATATAAATACATATTTTATAATATTTTTATAATTATAATTATATATGAATGAACACTTTTTAATAATGTTTTTGTTATTAATAATACATATATAATAATATTATAGGAAGGATAATATACAAATAAATATATATAAATGTTTTTGATCATAATATAAATACATATTTTATAATATTTTTATAATAATAATTATATATGAATGAACACTTTTTAATAATGTTTTTGTTATTAATAATACATATATAATAATATTATAGGAAGGATAATATACAAATAAATATATATAAATGTTTTTGATCATAATATAAATACATATTTTATAATATTTTTTATAATTATAATTATATATGAATGAACACTTTTTAATAATGTTTTTAATAATAATAATACATATATATTAATATTATAGGAAGGATAATATGCAATTAAATATTGACAGGTTTTTTTTATCATAATATAAATACATATTTTAAATCTTTTTATAATAATAATTATATATGAATGAACACTTTTTAGTAATGTTTTTGTAATTAATAATACAAATATAATAATATTAAAGAAACAATAATATGCAAATAAATATTGACAGGTTTTTTTGATCATAATATAAATACATAGTTTAAAGTTTTTTTATAATTATAATTATATATGAATGAACACTTTTTAATAATGTTTTTGTTATGAATAATACATATATAATAATATTATAGGAAGGATAATATACAAATAAATATATATAAATGTTTTTGATCATAATATAAATACATATTTTATAATATTTTTATAATAATAATAATATATGAATGAACACTTTTTAATAATGTTTTTGTTATTAATAATACATATATAATAATATTATAGGAAGGATAATATACAAATAAATATATATAAATGTTTTTGATCATAATATAAATACATATTTTATAATATTTTTATAATAATAATTATATATGAATGAACACTTTTTAATAATGTTTTTGTTATTAATAATACATATATAATAATATTATAGGAAGGATAATATACAAATAAATATATATAAATGTTTTTGATCATAATATAAATACATATTTTATAATATTTTTATAATAATAATTATATATGAATGAGCACTTTTTAATGATGTTTTTGTAATTAATAATACATATATAATAATATTATAGGAAGGATAATATGCAAATAAATATTCACAGTTTTTTTTATCATAATATAAATACATATTTAAAAGTTTTTTATAATAATAATTATATATGAATGAACACTTTTTAGTAATGTTTTTGTAATTAATAATACAAATATAATAATATTATAGAAACGATAATATGAAAATAAATATTGACAGGTTTTTTTGATCATAATATAAATACATAGTTTAAAGTTTTTTTATAATTATAATTATATATGAATGAACACTTTTTAATAATGTTTTTGTTATGAATAATACATATATAATAATATTATAGGAAGGATAGTATACAAATAAATATATAAAAATGTTTTTGATCATAATATAAATACATATTTTATAATATTTTTATAATTATAATTATATATGAATGAACACTTTTTAATAATGTTTTTAATAATAATAATACATATATATTAATATTATAGTAAGGATAATATGCAATTAAATATTGACAGGTTTTTTTTTATCATAATATAAATACATATTTTATAATTTTTATATAAAAATAATTATATATGAATGAACACTTTTTAATGATGTTTTTGTTATTAATAATACATATATAATAATATTATAGGAAGGATAATATACAAATAAATATATATAAATGTTTTTGATCATAATATAAATACATATTTTATAATATTTTTATAATAATAATTATATATGAATGAACACTTTTGAATAATGTTTTTGTTATTAATAATACATATATAATAATATTATAGGAAGGATAATATACAAATAAATATATATAAATGTTTTTGATCATAATATAAATACATATTTTATAATATTTTTATAATAATAATTATATATGAATGAACACCTTTTAATAATGTTTTTGTTATTAATAATACATATATAATAATATTATAGGAAGGATAATATGCAAATAAATATTCACAGGTTTTTTTTATCATAATATAAATACATATTTTAAAGTTTTTTATAAAAATAATAATATATGAATGAACACTTTTTAGTAATGTTTTTGTAATTAATAATCCAAATATAATAATATTATAGAAACGATAATATGCAAATAAATATTGACAGGTTTTTTTGATCATAATATAAATTCATAGTTTAAAGTTTTTTTATAATTATAATTATATATGAATGAACACTTTTTAATAATGTTTTTGTTATGAATAATACATATATAATAATATTATAGGAAGGATAATATACAAATAAATATATATAAATGTTTTTGATCATAATATAAATACATATTTTATAATAATTTTATAATAATAATAATATATGAATGAACACTTTTTAATAATGTTTTTGTTATTAATAATACATATATAATAATATTATAGAAACGATAATATTTAAATAAATATTGACAGGTTTTTTTGATCATAATATAAATACATAGTTTAAAGTTTTTTTATAATAATAATTATATATGAATGAAGACTTTTTAGTAATGTTTTTGTAATTAATAATACAAATATAATAATATTATAGAAACGATAATATGCAAATAAATATTGACAGGTTTTTTTGATCATAATATAAATACATAGTTTAAAGTTTTTTTATAATTATAATTATATATGAATGAACACTTTTTAATAATGTTTTTGTTATGAATAATACATATATAATAATATTATAGGAAGGATAATATACAAATAAATATATATAAATGTTTTTGATCAAAATATAAATACATATTTTATAATAATTTTATAATAATAATAATATATGAATGAACACTTTTTAATAATGTTTTTGATATTAATAATACATATATAATAATATTATAGGAAGGATAATATACAAATAAATATATAAAAATGTTTTTGATCATAATATAAATACATATTTTATAATATTTTTATAATAATAATTATATATGAATGAACACTTTTTAATAATGTTTTTGTTATTAATAATACATATATAATAATATTATAGGAAGGATAATATGCAAATAAATATTCACAGGTTTTTTTATCATAATATAAATACATATTTTAAAGTTTTTTATAATAATAATAATATATGAATGAACACTTTTAGTAATGTTTTTGTAATTAATAATACAAATATAATAATATTATAGAAACGATAATATGCAAATAAATATTGACAGGTTTTTTTGATCATAATATAAATACATAGTTTAAAGTTTTTTTATAATAATAATTATATATGAATGAACACTTTTTAGTAATGTTTTTGTAATTAATAATAATTTAATTGCATATTATCCTTACTATAATATTAATATATATGTATTATTATTATTTAAAACATTATTAAAAAGTGTACATTCATATATAATTATAATTATACAAATATTTTAAAATATGTATTTATATTATGATCAAAAACATTTTTATATATTTATTTGTATATTATCCTTCCTATAATATTATTATATATGTATTATTCATAACAAAAACATTATTAAAAAGTGTTCATTCATATATAATTATAATTACAAAAAAACTTTAAACTATGTATTTATATTATGATCAAAAAAACCTGTCAATATTTATTTTCATATTATCGTTTCTATAATATTATTATATTTGTATTATTAATTACAAAAACATTACTAAAAAGCGTTCATTCATATATAATTATTATTATAAAAAACTTTTAAATATGTATTTATATTATGATAAAAAAAAACTGTGAATATTTATTTGCATATTATCCTTCCTATAATATTATTATATATGTATTATTAATTACAAAAACATCATTAAAAAGTGTTCATTCATATATAATTATTATTATAAAAATATTATAAAATATGTATTTATATTATGATCAAAAACATTTATATATATTTATTTGTATATTATCCTTCCTATAATATTATTATATATGTATTATTAATAACAAAAACATTATTAAAAAGTGTTCATTCATATATAATTATTATTATAAAAATATTATAAAATATGTATTTATATTATGATCAAAAACATTTATATATATTTATTTGTATATTATCCTTCCTATAATATTATTATATATGTATTATTCATAACAAAAACATTATTAAAAAGTGTTCATTCATATATTATTATTATTATAAAAATATTATAAAATATGTATTTATATTATGATCAAAAACATTTATATATATTTATTTGTATATTATCCTTCCTATAATATTATTATATATGTATTATTCATAACAAAAACATTATTAAAAAGTGTTCATTCATATATAATTATAATTATAAAAAAAACTTTAAACTATGTATTTATATTATAATCAAAAAAACCTGTCAATATTTATTTGCATATTATCGTTTCTATAATATTATTATATTTGTATTATTAATTACAAAAACATTACTAAAAAGTGTTCATTCATATATAATTATTATTATAAAAAAACTTTAAACTATGTATTTATATTATGATCAAAAAAACCTGTCAATATTTATTTGCATATTACCGATTCTATAATATTATTATATTTGTATTATTAATTACAAAAACATTACTAAAAAGTGTTCATTCATATATTATTATTATTATAAAAAACTTTAAAATATGTATTTATATTATGATAAAAAAACCTGTGAATATTTATTTGCATATTATCCTTCCTATAATATTATTATATATGTATTATTAATAACAAAAACATTATTAAAAAGTGTTCATTCATATATAATTATTATTATAAAAATATTATAAAATATGTATTTATATTATGATCAAAAACATTTTTATATATTTATTTGTATATTATCCTTCCTATAATATTATTATATATGTATTATTAATAACAAAAACATTATTAAAAAGTATTCATTCATATATTATTATTATTATAAAATTATTATAAAATATGTATTTATATTATGATCAAAAACATTTATATAAATTTATTTGTATATTATCCTTCCAAAAAAACCTGTCAATATTTATTTGCATATTATCGTTTCTATAATATTATTATATTTGTATTATTAATTACAAAAACATTACTAAAAAGTGTTCATTCATATATAATTATTATTATAAAAAAACTTTAAACTATGTATTTATATTATGATCAAAAAAACCTGTCAATATTTATTTGCATATTATCGTTTCTATAATATTATTATATATGTATTATTTATAACAAAAACATTATTAAAAAGTGTTCATTCATATATTATTATTATTATAAAATTATTATAAAATATGTATTTATATTATGATCAAAAACATTTATATATATTTATTTGTATATTATCCTTCCTATAATATTATTATATATGTATTATTCATAACAAAAACATTATTAAAAAGTGTTCATTCATATATAATTATAATTATAAAAAAACTTTAAACTATGTATTTATATTATGATCAAAAAAACCTGTCAATATTTATTTGCATATTATCGTTTCTATAATATTATTATATTTGGATTATTAATTACAAAAACATTACTAAAAAGTGTTCATTCATATATTATTATTATTATAAAAAACTTTAAAATATGTATTTATATTATGATAAAAAAACCTGTGAATATTTATTTGCATATTATCCTTCCTATAATATTATTATATATGTATTATTAATAACAAAAACATTATTAAAAGGTGTTCATTCATATATAATTATTATTATAAAAATATTATAAAATATGTATTTATATTATGATCAAAAACATTTATATATATTTATTTGTATATTATCCTTCCTATAATATTATTATATATGTATTATTAATAACAAAAACATTATTCAAAAGTGTTCATTCATATATAATTATTATTATAAAAATATTATAAAATATGTATTTATATTATGATCAAAAACATTTATATATATTTATTTGTATATTATCCTTCCTATAATATTATTATATATGAATTATTAATAACAAAAACATCATTAAAAAGTGTTCATTCATATATAATTATTTTTATATAAAAATTATAAAATATGTGTTTATATTATGATAAAAAAAAACCTGTCAATATTTAATTGCATATTATCCTTACTATAATATTAATATATATGTATTATTATTATTAAAAACATTATTAAAAAGTGTTCATTCATATATAATTATAATTATAAAAATATTATAAAATATGTATTTATATTATGATCAAAAACATTTTTATATATTTATTTGTATATTATCCTTCCTATAATATTATTATATATGTATTATTCATAACAAAAACATTATTAAAAAGTGTTTATTCATATATAATTATAATTATAAAAAAACTTTAAACTATGTATTTATATTATGATCAAAAAAACCTGTCAATATTTATTTTCATATTATCGTTTCTATAATATTATTATATTTGTATTATTAATTACAAAAACATTACTAAAAAGTGTTCATTTATATATAATTATTATTATAAAAAACTTTTAAATATGTATTTATATTATGATAAAAAAAAACTGTGAATATTTATTTGCATATTATCCTTCCTATAATATTATTATATATGTATTATTAATTACAAAAACATCATTAAAAAGTGTTCATTCATATATAATTATTATTATAAAAATATTATAAAATATGTATTTATATTATGATCAAAAACATTTATATATATTTATTTTTATATTATCCTTCCTATAATATTATTATACATGTATTATTAATAACAAAAACATCATTGAAAAGTGTTCATTCATATATAATTATTTTTATATAAAAATTATAAAATATGTATTTATATTATGATAAAAAAAACCTGTCAATATTTAATTGCATATTATCCTTACTATAATATTAATATATATGTATTATTATTATTAAAAACATTATTAAAAAGTGTTCATTCATATATAATTATAATTATAAAAAATATTATAAAATATGTATTTATATTATGATCAAAAACATTTTTATATATTTATTTGTATATTATCCTTCCTATAATATTATTATATATGTATTATTAATAACAAAAACATTATTAAAAAGTGTTCATTCATATATAATTATTATTATAAAAATATTATAAAATATGTATTTATATTATGATCAAAAACATTTATATATATTTATTTGTATATTATCCTTCCTATAATATTATTATATATGTATTATTAATAACAAAAACATTATTAAAAAGTGTTCATTCATATATAATTATAATTATAAAAATATTATAAAATATGTATTTATATTATGATCAAAAACATTAATATATATTTATTTGTATATTATCCTTCCTATAATATTATTATATATGTATTATTAATAACAAAAACATTATTAAAAAGTGTTCATTCATATATAATAATTATTATAAAAATATTATAAAATATGTATTTATATTATGATCAAAAACATTTATATATATTTATTTGTATATTATCCTTCCTATAATATTATTATATATGTATTATTAATAACAAAAACATTATTAAAAAGTGTTCATTCATATATTATTATTATTATTATAAAAATATTATAAAATATGTATTTATATTATGATCAAAAACATTTATATATATTTATTTGTATATTATCCTTTCTATAATATTATTATATATGTATTATTCATAACAAAAACATTATTAAAGAGTGTTCATTCATATATAATTATAATTATAAAAAAACTTTAAACTATGTATTTATATTATGATCAAAAAACCTGTCAATATTTATTTGCATATTATCGTTTCTATAATATTATTATATTTGTATTATTAATTACAAAAACATTACTAAAAAGTGTTCATTCATATATAATTATTATTATAAAAAAACTTTAAACTATGTATTTATATTATGTTCAAAAAAACCTGTCAATATCTATTTGCATATTATCGTTTCTATAATATTATTATATTTGTATTATTAATTACAAAAACATTACTAAAAAGTGTTCATTCATATATAATTATTATTATAAAAAACTTTAAAATATGTATTTATATTATGATAAAAAAAACCTGTCAATATTTAATTGCATATTATCCTTACTATAATATTAATATATATGTATTATTATTATTAAAAACATTATTAAAAAGTGTTCATTCATATATAATTATAATTATAAAAATATTATAAAATATGTATTTATATTATGATCAAAAACATTTTTATATATTTATTTGTATATTATCCTTCCTATAATATTATTATATATGTATTATTCATAACAAAAACATTATTAAAAAGTGTTCATTCATATATAATTATAATTATAAAAAAACTTTAAACTATGTATTTATATTATGATCAAAAAAACCTGTCAATATTTATTTTCATATTATCGTTTCTATAATATTATTATATTTGTATTATTAATTACAAAAACATTACTAAAAAGTGTTCATTCATATATAATTATTATTATAAAAAACTTTTAAATATGTATTTATATTATGATAAAAAAAACTGTGAATATTTATTTGCATATTATCCTTCCTATAATATTATTATATATGTATTATTAATTACAAAAACATCTTAAAAAAGTGTTCATTCATATATAATTATTATTATAAAAATATTATAAAATATGTATTTATATTATGATCAAAAACATTTATATATATTTATTTGTATATTATCCTTCCTATAATATTATTATATATGTATTATTAATAACAAAAACATTATTAAAAAGTGTTCATTCATATATTATTATTATTATTATAAAAATATTATAAAATATGTATTTATATTATGATCAAAAACATTTATATATATTTATTTGTATATTATCCTTTCTATAATATTATTATATATGTATTATTCATAACAAAAACATTATTAAAGAGTGTTCATTCATATATAATTATAATTATAAAAAAACTTTAAACTATGTATTTATATTATGATCAAAAAACCTGTCAATATTTATTTGCATATTATCGTTTCTATAATATTATTATATTTGTATTATTAATTACAAAAACATTACTAAAAAGTGTTCATTCATATATAATTATTATTATAAAAAAACTTTAAACTATGTATTTATATTATGTTCAAAAAAACCTGTCAATATCTATTTGCATATTATCGTTTCTATAATATTATTATATTTGTATTATTAATTACAAAAACATTACTAAAAAGTGTTCATTCATATATAATTATTATTATAAAAAACTTTAAAATATGTATTTATATTATGATAAAAAAAACCTGTCAATATTTAATTGCATATTATCCTTACTATAATATTAATATATATGTATTATTATTATTAAAAACATTATTAAAAAGTGTTCATTCATATATAATTATAATTATAAAAATATTATAAAATATGTATTTATATTATGATCAAAAACATTTTTATATATTTATTTGTATATTATCCTTCCTATAATATTATTATATATGTATTATTCATAACAAAAACATTATTAAAAAGTGTTCATTCATATATAATTATAATTATAAAAAAACTTTAAACTATGTATTTATATTATGATCAAAAAAACCTGTCAATATTTATTTTCATATTATCGTTTCTATAATATTATTATATTTGTATTATTAATTACAAAAACATTACTAAAAAGTGTTCATTCATATATAATTATTATTATAAAAAACTTTTAAATATGTATTTATATTATGATAAAAAAAAACTGTGAATATTTATTTGCATATTATCCTTCCTATAATATTATTATATATGTATTATTAATTACAAAAACATCTTAAAAAAGTGTTCATTCATATATAATTATTATTATAAAAATATTATAAAATATGTATTTATATTATGATCAAAAAATTTATATATATTTATTTGTATATTATCCTTCCTATAATATTATTATATATGTATTATTAATAACAAAAACATCATTAAAAAGTGTTCATTCATATATAATTATTTTTATATAAAAATTATAAAATATGTATTTATATTATGATAAAAAAAACCTGTCAATATTTAATTGCATATTATCCTTACTATAATATTAATATATATGTATTATTATTATTAAAAAGTTTTCATTCATATATAATTATAATTATAAAAATATTATAAAATATGTATTTATATTATGATCAAAAACATTTATATATATTTATTTGTATATTATCCTTTCTATAATATTATTATATATGTATTATTCATAACAAAAACATTATTAAAGAGTGTTCATTCATATATAATTATAATTATAAAAAAACTTTAAACTATGTATTTATATTATGATCAAAAAACCTGTCAATATTTATTTGCATATTATCGTTTCTATAATATTATTATATTTGTATTATTAATTACAAAAACATTACTAAAAAGTGTTCATTCATATATAATTATTATTATAAAAAAACTTTAAACTATGTATTTATATTATGTTCAAAAAAACCTGTCAATATCTATTTGCATATTATCGTTTCTATAATATTATTATATTTGTATTATTAATTACAAAAACATTACTAAAAAGTGTTCATTCATATATAATTATTATTATAAAAAACTTTAAAATATGTATTTATATTATGATAAAAAAAACCTGTCAATATTTAATTGCATATTATCCTTACTATAATATTAATATATATGTATTATTATTATTAAAAACATTATTAAAAAGTGTTCATTCATATATAATTATAATTATAAAAATATTATAAAATATGTATTTATATTATGATCAAAAACATTTTTATATATTTATTTGTATATTATCCTTCCTATAATATTATTATATATGTATTATTCATAACAAAAACATTATTAAAAAGTGTTCATTCATATATAATTATAATTATAAAAAAACTTTAAACTATGTATTTATATTGTGATCAAAAAAACCTGTCAATATTTATTTTCATATTATCGTTTCTATAATATTATTATATTTGGATTATTAATTACAAAAACATTACTAAAAAGTGTTCATTCATATATAATTATTATTATAAAAAACTTTTAAATATGTATTTATATTATGATAAAAAAAAACTGTGAATATTTATTTGCATATTATCCTTCCTATAATATTATTATATATGTATTATTAATTACAAAAACATCTTAAAAAAGTGTTCATTCATATATAATTATTATTATAAAAATATTATAAAATATGTATTTATATTATGATCAAAACATTTATATATATTTATTTGTATATTATCCTTCCTATAATATTATTATATATGTATTATTAATAACAAAAACATCATTAAAAAGTGTTCATTCATATATAATTATTTTTATATAAAAATTATAAAATATGTATTTATATTATGATAAAAAAAAACCTGTCAATATTTAATTGCATATTATCCTTACTATAATATTAATATATATGTATTATTATTATTAAAAAGTGTTCATTCATATATAATTATAATTATAAAAATATTATAAAATATGTATTTATATTATGATCAAAAACATTTTTATATATTTATTTGTATATTATCCTTCCTATAATATTATTATATATGTATTATTCATAACAAACACATTATTAAAAAGTGTTCATTCATATATAATTATAATTATAAAAAAACTTTAAACTATGTATTTATATTATGATCAAAAAAACCTGTCAATATTTATTTTCATATTATCGTTTCTATAATATTATTATATTTGTATTATTAATTACAAAAACATTACTAAAAAGTGTTCATTAATATATAATTATTATTATAAAAAACTTTTAAATATGTGTTTATATTATGATAAAAAAAAACTGTGAATATTTATTTGCATATTATCCTTCCTATAATATTATTATATATGTATTATTAATTACAAAAACATCATTAAAAAGTGTTCATTCATATATAATTATTATTATAAAAATATTATAAAATATGTATTTATATCATGATCAAAAACATTTATATACCTATATTTATTTGTATATTATCCTTCCTATAATATTATTATATATGTATTATTAATAACAAAAACATTATTAAAAAGTGTTCATTCATATATAATTATTATTATAAAAATATTATAAAATATGTATTTATATTATGATCAAAAACATTTATATATATTTATTTGTATATTATCCTTCCTATAATATTATTATATATGTATTATTCATAACAAAAACATTATTAAAAAGTGTTCATTCATATATAATTATAATTATAAAAAAACTTTAAACTATGTATTTATATTATGATAAAAAAAACCTTTCAATATTTATTTGCATATTATCGTTTCTATAATATTATTATATTTGTATTATTAATTACAAAAACATTACTAAAAAGTGTTCATTCATATATTATTATTATTATAAAAAACTTTAAAATATGTATTTATATTATGATAAAAAAACCTGTGAATATTTATTTGCATATTATCGTTTCTATAATATTATTATATTTGTATTATTAATTACAAAAACATTACTAAAAAGTGTTCATTCATATATTATTATTATTATAAAAAACTTTAAAATATGTATTTATATTATGATAAAAAAACCTGTGAATATTTATTTGCATATTATCCTTCCTATAATATTATTATATATGTATTTATATTATGATCAAAAACATTTATATATATTTATTTGTATATTATCCTTCCTATAATATTATTATATATGTATTATTAATAACAAAAACATTATTAAAAAGTGTTCATTCATATATAATTATTATTATAAAAATATTATAAAATATGTATTTATATTATGATCAAAAACATTTATATATATTTATTTGTATATTATCCTTCCTATAATATTATTATATATGTATTATTAATAACAAAAACATTATTAAAAAGTGTTCATTCATATATAATTATTATTATAAAAATATTATAAAATATGTATTTATATTATGATCAAAAACATTTATATATATTTATTTGTATATTATCCTTCCTATAATATTATTATATATGTATTATTAATAACAAAAACATTATTAAAAAGTGTTCATTCATATATAATTATAATTATAAAAATATTATAAAATATGTATTTATATTATGATCAAAAACATTAATATATATTTATTTGTATATTATCCTTCCTATAATATTATTATATATGTATTATTAATAACAAAAACATTATTAAAAATTGTTCATTCATATATAATTATTATTATAAAAATATTATAAAATATGTATTTATATTATGATCAAAAACATTTATATATATTTATTTGTATATTATCCTTCCTATAATATTATTATATATGTATTATTAATAACAAAAACATTATTAAAAAGTGTTCATTCATATATTATTATTATTATAAAAATATTATAAAATATGTATTTATATTATGATCAAAAACATTTATATATATTTATTTGTATATTATCCTTTCTATAATATTATTATATATGTATTATTCATAACAAAAACATTATTAAAGAGTGTTCATTCATATATAATTATAATTATAAAAAAACTTTAAACTATGTATTTATATTATGATCAAAAAACCTGTCAATATTTATTTGCATATTATCGTTTCTATAATATTATTATATTTGTATTATTAATTACAAAAACATTACTAAAAAGTGTTCATTCATATATAATTATTATTATAAAAAAACTTTAAACTATGTATTTATATTATGTTCAAAAAAACCTGTCAATATCTATTTGCATATTATCGTTTCTATAATATTATTATATTTGTATTATTAATTACAAAAACATTACTAAAAAGTGTTCATTGATATATAATTATTATTATAAAAAACTTTAAAATATGTATTTATATTATGATAAAAAAAACCTGTCAATATTTAATTGCATATTATCCTTACTATAATATTAATATATATGTATTATTATTATTAAAAACATTATTAAAAAGTGTTCATTCATGTATAATTATAATTATAAAAATATTATAAAATATGTATTTATATTATGATCAAAAACATTTTTATATATTTATTTGTATATTATCCTTCCTATAATATTATTATATATGTATTATTCATAACAAAAACATTATTAAAAAGTGTTCATTCATATATAATTATTATTATAAAAAACTTTTAAATATGTATTTATATTATGATAAAAAAAACTGTGAATATTTATTTGCATATTATCCTTCCTATAATATTATTATATATGTATTATTAATTACAAAAACATCATTAAAAAGTGTTCATTCATATATAATTATTATTATAAAAATATTATAAAATATGTATTTATATTATGATCAAAACATTTATATATATTTATTTGTATATTATCCTTCCTATAATATTATTATATATGTATTATTAATAACAAAAACATCATTAAAAAGTGTTCATTCATATATAATTATTTTTATATAAAAATTATAAAATATGTATTTATATTATGATAAAAAAAACCTGTCAATATTTAATTGCATATTATCCTTACTATATTATTAATATATATGTATTATTATTATTAAAAACATTATTAAAAAGTGTTCATTCATATATAATTATAATTATAAAAATATTATAAAATATGTATTTATATTATGATCAAAAACATTTTTATATATTTATTTGTATATTATCCTTCCTATAATATTATTATATATGTATTATTCATAACAAAAACATTATTAAAAAGTGTTCATTCATATATAATTATAATTATAAAAAAACTTTAAACTATGTATTTATATTATGATCAAAAAAACCTGTCAATATTTATTTTCATATTATCGTTTCTATAATATTATTATATTTGTATTATTAATTACAAAAACATTACTAAAAAGTGTTCATTCATATATAATTATTATTATAAAAAACTTTTAAATATGTATTTATATTATGATAAAAAAAACTGTGAATATTTATTTGCATATTATCCTTCCTATAATATTATTATATATGTATTTATATTATGATCAAAAACATTTATATACCTATCTATATTTATTTGTATATTATCCTTCCTATAATATTATTATATATGTATTATTAATAACAAAAACATTATTAAAAAGTGTTCATTCATATATAATTATTATTATAAAAATATTATAAAATATGTATTTATATTATGATCAAAAACATTTATATATATTTATTTGTATATTATCCTTCCTATAATATTATTATATATGTATTATTCATAACAAAAACATTATTAAAAAGTGTTCATTCATATATTATTATTATTATAAAAATATTATAAAATATGTATTTATATTATGATCAAAAACATTTATATATATTTATTTGTATATTATCCTTCCTATAATATTATTATATATGTATTATTCATAACAAAAACATTATTAAAAAGTGTTCATTCATATATAATTATAATTATAAAAAAACTTTAAACTATGTATTTATATTATGATCAAAAAAACCTTTCAATATTTATTTGCATATTATCATTTCTATAATATTATTATATTTGTATTATTAATTACAAAAACATTACTAAAAAGTGTTCATTCATATATTATTATTATTATAAAAAACTTTAAAATATGTATTTATATTATGATAAAAAAACCTGTGAATATTTATTTGCATATTATCCTTCCTATAATATTATTATATATGTATTATTAATAACAAAAACATTATTAAAAAGTGTTCATTCATATATAATTATTATTATAAAAATATTATAAAATATGTATTTTTATTATGATCAAAAACATTTATATATATTTATTTGTATATTATCCTTCCTATAATATTAGTATATATGTATTATTAATAACAAAAACATTATTCAAAAGTGTTCATTCATATATAATTATTATTATAAAAATATTATAAAATATGTATTTATATTATGATTAAAAACATTTATATATATTTATTTGTATATTATCCTTCCTATAATATTATTATATATGTATTATTCATAACAAAAACATTATTAAAAAGTGTTCATTCATATATAATTATAATTATAAAAAAACTTTAAACTATGTATTTATATTATGATCAAAAAAACCTGTCAATATTTATTTTCATATTATCGTTTCTATAATATTATTATATTTGTATTATTAATTACAAAAACATTACTAAAAAGTGTTCATTCATATATAATTATTATTATAAAAAACTTTAAAATATGTATTTATATTATGATAAAAAAAACCTGTGAATATTTATTTGCATATTATCCTTTCTATAATATTATTATTATATATGTATTATTAATAACAAAAACATTATTAAAAAGTGTTCATTCATATATAATTATTATTATAAAAATATTATAAAATATATTTTTATATTATGATCAAAAACATTTATATATATTTATTTGTATATTATCCTTCCTATAATATTATTATATATGTATTATTCATAACAAAAACATTATTAAAAAGTGTTCATTCATATATTATTATTATTATAAAAATATTATAAAATATGTATTTATATTATGATCAAAAACATTTATATATATTTATTTGTATATTATCCTTCCTATAATATTATTATATATGTATTATTCATAACAAAAACATTATTAAAAAGTGTTCATTCATATATAATTATAATTATAAAAAAACTTTAAACTATGTATTTATATTATGATCAAAAAAACCTGTCAATATTTATTTGCATATTATCGTTTCTATAATATTATTATATTTGTATTATTAATTACAAAAACATTACTAAAAAGTGTTCATTCATATATAATTATTATTATAAAAAAACTTTAAACTATGTATTTATATTATGATCAAAAAAACCTGTCAATATTTATTTGCATATTATCGTTTCTATAATATTATTATATTTGTATTATTAATTACAAAAACATTACTAAAAAGTGTTCATTCATATATAATTATTATTATAAAAATATTATAAAATATGTATTTATATTATGATCAAAAACATTTATATATATTTATTTGTATATTATCCTTCCTATAATATTATTATATATGTATTATTAATAACAAAAACATTATTCAAAAGTGTTCATTCATATATAATTATTATTATAAAAATATTATAAAATATGTATTTATATTATGATCAAAAACATTTATATATATTTATTTGTATATTATCCTTCCTATAATATTATTATATATGTATTATTAATAACAAAAACATCATTAAAAAGTGTTCATTCATATATAATTATTTTTATATAAAAATTATAAAATATGTATTTATATTATGATAAAAAAAACCTGTCAATATTTAATTGCATATTATCCTTACTATAATATTAATATATATGTATTATTATTATTAAAAACATTATTAAAAAGTGTTCATTCATATATAATTATAATTATAAAAATATTATAAAATATGTATTTATATTATGATCAAAAACATTTTTATATATTTATTTGTATATTATCCTTCCTATAATATTATTATATATGTATTATTAATAACAAAAACATCATTAAAAAGTGTTCATTCATATATAATTATTTTTATATAAAAATTATAAAATATGTATTTATATTATGATAAAAAAAACCTGTCAATATTTAATTGCATATTATCCTTACTATAATATTAATATATATGTATTATTATTATTAAAAACATTATTAAAAAGTGTTCATTCATATATAATTATAATTATAAAAATATTATAAAATATGTATTTATATTATGATCAAAAACATTTTTATATATTTATTTGTATATTATCCTTCCTATAATATTATTATATATGTATTATTCATAACAAAAACATTATTAAAATGTGTTCATTCATATATAATTATAATTATAAAAAAACTTTAAACTATGTATTTATATTATGATCAAAAAAACTTGTTAATATTTATTTGCATATTATTGTTTCTATAATATTATTATATTTGTATTATTATTTACAAAAACATTACTAAAAAGTGTTTATTCATATATAATTATTATTATAAAAAACTTTAAAATATGTATTTATATTATGATAAAAAAAACCTGTCAATATTTAATTGCATATTATCCTTCCTATAATATTAATATATATGTATTATTATTATTAAAAACATTATTAAAAAGTGTTCATTCATATATAATTATAATTATAAAAATATTATAAAATATGTATTTATATTATGATCAAAAACATTTATATATATTTATTTGTATATTATCCTTCCTATAATATTATTATATATGTATTATTAATAACAAAAACATTATTCAAAAGTGTTCATTCATATATAATTATTATTATAAAAATATTATAAAATATGTATTTATATTATGATCAAAAACATTTATATATATTTATTTGTATATTATCCTTCCTATAATATTATTATATATGTATTATTAATAACAAAAACATCATTAAAAAGTGTTCATTCATATATAATTATTTTTATATAAAAATTTTAAAATATGTATTTATATTATGATAAAAAAAACCTGTCAATATTTAATTGCATATTATCCTTACTATAATATTAATATATATGTATTATTATTATTAAAAACATTATTAAAAAGTGTTCATTCATGTATAATAATAATTATAAAAATATTATAAAATATGTATTTATATTATGATCAAAAACATTTATATATATTTATTTGTATATTATCCTTCCTATAATATTATTATATATGTATTATTAATAACAAAAACATTATTAAAAAGTGTTCATTCATATATAATTATTATTATAAAAATATTATAAAATATGTATTTATATTATGATCAAAAACATTTATATATATTTATTTGTATATTATCCTTCCTATAATATTATTATATATGTATTATTAATAACAAAAACATCATTAAAAAGTGTTCATTCATATATAATTATTTTTATATAAAAATTTTAAAATATGTATTTATATTATGATAAAAAAAACCTGTCAATATTTAATTGCATATTATCCTTACTATAATATTAATATATATGTATTATTATTATTAAAAACATTATTAAAAAGTGTTCATTCATATATAATTATAATTATAAAAATATTATAAAATATGTATTTATATTATGATCAAAAACATTTATATATATTTATTTGTATATTATCCTTCCTATAATATTATTATATATGTATAATCATAACAAAAACATTATTAAAAAGTGTTCATTCATATATAATTATAATTATAAAAAAACTTTTTTTTTTTTTTTTTTTTTTTTTTTTTTTTTTAGGGTGAGGAGGGAAAATGCTTTTACGCACACAGGTAGCCAGCCTGTAGTGTGAGACTCCTGAGTTTATCACAGACTACTCACTAAAAAACCCCCTCTACTCTGTTGGACACAGACCTGGAATTGTTTGTCACATTACTTCAAGTCAGGCCAACATGTGACCTAAGCCCACAGGGCTCGCACCGTTTCTGGCATTATTTATTTTTTGACCTACACCGCATCCCGGTCGAGGTCAAGCTTCTTGGCGCGGAGAACACCCTGGATGTAAAGTGACACACAGGTCCAATTGTCCTCACCCTCCATCATCATCGGTATGACCGTGTCCACCGACAGCAGTCCTACGAACTGTTGAGCCTCTAGGCGGGGCCTTTCCCAATGCTGGCAGTGGAAGAAAGTGTGTTCCACGTCATCGGGAATGCCTGGGCAGTATATGCAATCGGGTGACACGGCTTTGCCCATCCTGAACAAGTACGACCGGAAAAAGCCGTGACCCGTCAGAAATTGGGTGAGGTAGAAGTTCACCTCTCCGCACCGCCGATTAACCCAAGGTTGGACCTGTTGTATCAGTCGCCTGGTCCAGAGCCCCCTTGTCTCCTGTTCCCAGCTCTCCTGCCACAGCTGGAAGGTCCGGGTGCGTTCCTCAATACTTGCCTGGTCCTCCCCACGGCGCTGATAAATTGCCTTCCTCTCCGCCGCCAAAAGTTTGACGGGGATGACTCCAGCAACCACCAGGACGGCGGGTTCGGACACTGTTCGATAGGCAGATGCTACCCTTAGTGCTGCCTGACGCTGCACTCGGGCGAGCCGCATCCTATATACCTCCTTATTGAGAGCGTCTGCCCAGACCTCCGCACCGTACAGGAGCACTGACTGGACCGCAGACATCAACAGCCTTCTGCGGCTGGACCGTGGACCTCCGACATTGGCCATTAACCGACTAAGGGAAGAAACCATTTTAGCGGCCTTGTCCGCCGTACGGGTGATCTGGTCTCGCCAGCTGAGCTTGCTGTCCACCATGACCCCAAGGTACTTTGCGGCACGAGTGGTTTGGACTTCAACGTTCCCCACCATCAAAGGCACGATGGTGTCAATCCTCTTTTTAGTCAGAATGACAATCTCAGTTTTGCTCAGAGCGAGCGAGAGACCATGTTCTGCCATCCATGCGTTAATGGTTCGCATGACTCGATTTAGTTTCAGCTGGGCAAGCTCAATGCTACGTGCAGCTATTAAAGCCGCAACGTCATCTGCATACCCAACTAGGACGGTTTCCTCAGGCATCTCGGATCTCAAGAGGCTGTCGTAGGCGACGTTCCAGAGGTCCGGGCCCAGTATGGATCCTTGAGCAGCACCAGAAGTTACATCCATCGTCCTGGAGCCTTCTGTAGTGTCGTAAATGATGAGGCGGTACCGGAGGTAGTCCTCTATCATGCGCATGAGGTATGCCGGGACGTGGAAAGTGTTCTCCAGTGCGTCGAGCATATCGCACCACCTCGCGGAATTAAATGCGTTTCGCACATCAAGTGTTACAAGCAGCACAACCCGACGAGAATAGTTGTTAAACTCCTCAGCTCTCATTACGGCTCGCTTTACCTCCTCAATAGCGTCAACCGTTGACCGTCCCTTCCTGAAACCGTACTGACGAGGGGATAGATTCCCTGCAGCAACCACGGCTGAATTCAGTCGGGAACGGATCAACTTTTCCAAGACTTTCCCAGCAGTGTCCAACATACAGAGAGGTCTGTAAGAGGAGGGTAGGTCTGGGTTTCCTTTTCCCTTCCCCACGAGCACAAGCCTAGCTGTTTTCCAGCAGAAGGGAAACTTCCCCTCGGCCAGACAGGCATTGTACGTGCTCAAAAGGATTTGTGGGTTTATTGAAAAGACTTTCTTCAGGGCCTCACCAGGTACCCCATCCGGTCCAGGAGCCTTGTTGTTCTTCAGGGACAGAACGGCCGCCTCCAACTCCTCGAGACTGAAAAGCGGTACGTCGTCCACCCTTCCGAACTCCCGCAATGGACGCAGTGTGTGAGTCGGGAAAAGGGACTTTACGATCCTCTCCATAGAGGCCCCGTCCATAACGGAAGGTGGAGAGCGGGTGCCAAGCTTCTTGGTTACTATCTTGTAACCAAGGCCCCACGGATCGGAATCGACATCGTCCCTTAATTTCTCCCAGCAACTGCGTTTGCTCCGGTTAATGGCCCGGCGAAGAGACTTCCTTGCCACCTTGTAAGCGTCAGACTTAAGACGTCTATCTTCAGGTTCTCTAGCCCTGGTAGCAAGACGTCTGGCTCTCAATGCTGCCCGTCGTAGTTCTGCGATCTCGGTTGTCCACCAGTACACAGGTCGCTTATCGCACCGGGATATCCTGCGAGGCATTGACTCTTCGCAGGCCGAGACTATCAGCCTCATCAATGATGTAACTGATGTCTCTGCGTGAGCCACGCCGGATGCAGCAGGTACCACTGGCTCTCCCCGTAGTATGACTTCGGTGAATTTGGCCACGTCCAGCTTTTTGGTGTTCCACCGAACGGGCACCTGCCGAGACACGGTAGCTTGTCTCTGATGACTATCCATGACATCAAAAATGATGTACTGGTGGTCACTGGCCGTATAATCCTCTAGGACTCTCCAGGCTCGTATCCTCGGCAAGAGGGACTCAGATGCAAGCGTGATGTCTGGGATCGTTCCCCTCATTCCGGGACGCTGGAAAGTTGGCGTGTTGCCCTCGTTTATGACAACAAGTCCAGCCCTGGCAGCAAAGTCCAGGATGTACTTCCCCCGGGAATTAGTGAGAGTCATTCCCCACTCGACAGCCCTAGCATTGAAATCCCCCGCCACGACAACGTGCCCGGCGGTATCGCGCACGCTCTCTTCCAGGCGGTCTATCTTTCCACGAAAGTCACGGATAGCCTCGTTGGGGGTGAGGTATACACTAAAGTAAGTGACATCCCCGCACCGGACCCAAACGAATCCTCGGCCCTTCGCGTGACTCCTTACCTGCACTTTAGCTGTATTACGAACCCAGAACGCAGCAGTACCAAGTGTATCGGGAAACCAAAGAGATGGGTCCCTGTCCCGGTACTGGTACTGTTCGCTGACCAAGAGCGCGTCAACACCGTGTTCGAGGGCAAGCTGACTGAGAAGCGCGTCAGCCGTCCTGGATCGATCTACATTGCACTGGAGGATCCTTATCTTCGTGGTTGGGCTTTCGCTTGTTGTAGTGCGCCTTTAAATGCACTGCACTGCCCAGACCCAGCTATATGTTTAGCGTTTTTATCATTGAGGCCTTTCTCCTTACAGAGGAAACAGGTCTCAACTTTACAGTCCCTACGAGTGTGACCCACCTCCCCGCATCGAAGGCAGTTCTTGCCTCGGTCGGGCCCTTCGCAGTTTCGGGAGGAATGGCCGAAATCAAGGCATTTAAAACACCTCGTTACTTCCACCCTCCGTCTCAACCTGCAATTAACCCATCCAACCCTCAAATGCTGGAGTGCCAAAACCTTACTGGCGTTTGCGTCTGCCATTTCGGCGACCGCCATCCGCTGTTGACTCCGGTTTGGTTTCGTGAGCCACACCCTCAGACTAGCCGTTTGTCCGGCAAGCTCGGGGACAGCTTTTTTTAGGGCATCAATGACGTCATCCTCCGTTGACACACAATCCATATCCCGAACCTCGACGGACGTCTTGGGTTCGAGAGCACGAACGGTGCCCTGACCTTCCACAGCTGCCTTTAGTTCGGCAGCAAAGGCGGCTTTATCTTTAGACTTACCCAGTTCGAGGAGGACGTCCCCGTCCCGGGTTTGTCTAATCGACCGTACAACCGTGTCGGTTTGCTCTGGCTTAGCCTTGGCCTTGATAACACCCAAGACTTCGGCGAATGATCTTCCCTCCAAAGGCTTGACCAAAATTGCCTCAGTCCTGGGCTTTTTGGGCCGCGACTTTTTAGCGAGTGCCGAGCCAGGCACAGCTTGGGCCACGCCGGTCGATTGCGCCCTCACTGCCACATATGTCTTGGAGCCGACTTCCGCGTGCCTCAATTTCCTCTTCTCCTTTTTCGTAAGGCGCTTTTCCCACACAGTCCCAGATGGTGTTTCTACGACTGACCCCTTTCGGGAGCTACCCTCAATGGGTGTCGCAGGTTGCTGTGGCTGTTGAGGTTTCGCTGGAGCGGCAACTACGTCAGAGAAGGACCTAGAAGTCTGGGTCGCCTTGACCTTAACTTTAGGCTTTGCTGTCTGAACAACCTCTTCTCTTTTTGGAGGGCTTTCTGATGTAGGCCTCCTGCGTTTCTTGGAAGGTCGCGCATTGTCGTCAGGTAGGGACACCACCTTCTCGGCGATCCTTTCCATGGCCGCCTTGCTCACCAGCCGGCAGGCGAAGACAAAACCAAGGTCGTCCTCGAGCTTAGCCATGCCATTTTTAACCACTTGGTTAACTCCTCTCTGCGTCTTAAAGGTTTCAAGCATTGCCTTTATGGTCTGCTCCATGTTTCGAAGCCGGTTTTCAATGTCATTTTCTGCGTCGAGATATTGCTGACGCAGAAGTACCATTCCCGACACTTCCAAATCTAACGCTGTTGTTAGGGATTCCTCCGGCATCCCTTCACCAGACTTAGAGGGTGGTCCACCGTTTCCTTCTCCACTTGTCAAGGGAGATCCCAAAGTCAAGTCTTTTGTACACCTGAAAGATGCAGGTGGAGGGGACGTCTTCACGCCTTTCAATGTTGGCGATCTCTGGACCTTGGAGCTTCGCCCAAAAGGGTCTCGCTCTACTTCCGACTTCTTTTCTTGCTCATTCGAGCTACTTATTAAAGATGTGTTCAGGGTATTTGTTATAAAAGCCATCTTGTGTTTACCAGCGCATCGTGCGGCAAGGGGCGGCCCGGAATAGTCAGGAACGGGTATACCCTCGGGGACAGCGCCCCTACCCCAGTTCCCCGAGGCCCAACCTCCGTTTTCCCAGCACCGGATACCTGACGTGCCGGGGGTCACCCGTCACAATGTAGAGCCCGACCTCTACATCCATGCCGCACTCCCTGACCAAGGACCGAAGTGGCTGGTTTCTCACGACTCACTGAGAATACCCATCGGCAGTGCAGAGCACACATCAACCCCTGCAAACACAACAGGGGCACTCCCAAGGACTCCCAGTGAGAGCGTCGGTCACCCTTTTAGTCGCCTCTTACGACAAGCCCGGGAAGGCTGCGGTTCTATTCTAACCCCGAAACCGCAGGGGGGATAAAAAAAAAAAAAAAAAAAAAAAAAAAAAAAAAAAAAAAAAAAAACTTTAAACTATGTATTTATATTATGATCAAAAAACCTGTCAATATTTATTTGCATATTATCGTTTCTATAATATTATTATATTTGTATTATTAATTACAAAAACATTACTAAAAAGTGTTCATTCATATATAATTATTATTATAAAAAAACTTTAAACTATGTATTTATATTATGATCAAAAAAACCTGTCAATATTTATTTGCATATTATCGTTTCTATAATATTATTATATTTGTATTATTAATTACAAAAACATTACTAAAAAGTGTTCATTCATATATTATTATTATTATAAAAAACTTTAAAATATGTATTTATATTATGATAAAAAAACCTGTGAATATTTATTTGCATATTATCCTTCCTATAATATTATTATATATGTATTATTAATAACAAAAACATTATTAAAAAGTGTTCATTCATATATAATTATTATTATAAAAATATTATAAAATATGTATTTATATTATGATCAAAAACATTTATATATATTTATTTGTATATTATCCTTCCTAAAATATTATTATATATGTATTATTAATAACAAAAACATTATTCAAAAGTGTTCATTCATATATAATTATTATTATAAAAATATTATAAAATATGTATTTATATTATGATCAAAAACATTTATATATATTTATTTGTATATTATCCTTCCTTTTATATTATTATATATGTATTATTCATAACAAAAACATCATTAAAAAGTGTTCATTCATATATAATTATTTTTATATAAAAATTATAAAATATGTATTTATATTATGATAAAAAAAACCTGTCAATATTTAATTGCATATTATCCTTACTATAATATTAATATATATGTATTCTTATTATTAAAAACATTATTAAAAAGTGTTCATTCATATATAATTATAATTATAAAAATATTATAAAATATGTATTTATATTATGATCAAAAACATTTTTATATATTTATTTGTATATTATCCTTCCTATAATATTATTATATATGTAATATTAATAACAAAAACATCATTAAAAAGTGTTCATTCATATATAATTATTTTTATATAAAAATTATAAAATATGTATTTATATTATGATCAAAAAAACCTGTCAATATTTATTTGCATATTATTGTTTCTTTAATATTATTATATTTGTATTATTAATTACAAAAACATTACTAAAAAGTGTCAAATCAAATCAAATCAAATCAAAATGTCTTTATTTCGTAAAATTAATCATTTTTACATTTTTACAAAATACAGTATCAGATTACCATAAGCATATAACTGGAAATATAAACTAAATATAAATTAAATATAACTGAGCAACTTGAACTAAACGAAATTAATCCCACATGGGAGAACCCGTGCGTGGGAGTGAGTCATTCTGTACTTTAATATGAAAGAGAAAAAAAAAATTTTTTATACGTAATAAGAAACAAAACAAAATACTTCTATCCACTGGCATGATTCCAAAGCGCTAGCGGAATTTTGGCAAATCACATTGGAACATAGATAAAATGATATCAGGTTGACTCGTTGACTTTCCCCTACCATTAACCCCCCAAAACGCCCCCCTCCCCCCCCCAACACACACACACACACTCACACAGACACGCGTGCCAACACAAACACACGCTGTATCAGCTGTATCACCTATTGTCTGTATATGGAAACTAATAATCTATTAGCTCCATCCCTCCCAATGAGTTTTAGCCAGTGAACAATGTGTTTTTTGTACGTTGTAATTGAGTGTCTGTCATAGTCTCGTAAGTCTAGTGGAAGGTTAGAGTAAATGATGTGTGCAACGTAATAGCAATTTGTTGTAGAAAATGTCTTTGTAAGTCTTGGTAAGCGTATGCCTTGGCCTAGTGCATGTCGAGTATTATGGTCATGTTGTGGACGATCAAAGAGTGACTCATGATGTTTGTAAATAAACATCGAAACTGTTCTGATGTATATTTGCGTTAAATCAAGTACATTCATTTCGGTGAACAGAGCATCCGACGAGTATTGCCTACCCTTGCCCAGTGCCGCTTTTATGATTGCCTTTTGTGTTACAACAAGAGGTTGTAGAACATTGCTGTAAGCACAGCCCCAGGCAATTATCCCCCCCTCAAGCAGTGACTGTACATAAGCAAAATATGCATTTTTAATTTCATCTATTTCAAGAAAATGGTGAAGTTGGCGAAAAGCAAAAATTAGTTTTCTTAGCTTTTTGTTTAAGTATGACACGTGATCTGCCCATGACAATTTTGAATCAAACACAACTCCAAGATATTTATAATTTTGAACTCGATTTATTACCGGGCAGGCACAATTGTTTCCGATTTCAAGACCACATGAATGAATTTTGATTTCGTTGCGAAGTGTGTCCCCTCGAGCTCTTAAGGAGATTGGAATAAATTTTGTTTTAATGACATTGAGCGTTAACACATTCTGATCAAACCATTTTTTAATTTTTGACACGCCTCTTTCGGCATTGGCAAAAGCTGAGTCCCAAGTTTCGCCTTGGAATAAAACTAAGGTGTCGTCAGCAAAAAGGTAAAAATCACCTTCAATATTTAATTTCACAAGATTGTTAATGTAAATTAAGAATTGTAAAGGCCCTAACGTGCTACCTTGGACCACCCCAAAGTCTACATTACCAAGATTTCCATTGATTCCATTAATATTTACAAACTGCTTTCCATTATCAAAATAAGATCGGAACCATTGCAGAGCTACACCTTGAACACCTATCAGTTCTAATTTTTTTAAAAGGAGCGATCTATCAACTGAGTCGAAAGCCTTGGCCAAGTCAAAAAATACCAGAACAACACGCCTACCTTTACTGATGGCCAAATTTATATCTTTATTAACTTCGAACAATGCATCTGTGATGTTTTTTGATTTTCTAAAACCAAACTGGCGGTGAGTTAAAATATCGTGCTGGTTAAGGTAATGAAAAACTTGATCTTTGATAATTTTTTCCAAAATCTTAGTGAACACACTTAGCAAAGAAATTGGCCTAAAATTTGAGATATTGGTGACGTCACCAGACTTGAAGAGGGGAATTACCTTGGCAATTTTGTAGGCATTAGGGAATATACCATTTTGGATACTTGTGTTAGTTATATGTAGCAGTGGTTGTTTAAGTGTCTCCCAGTTGTCTTTGAGTAGTTCAGCTGATACACAATCATACCCTGGAGCTGAGCCACCTCGCAGTCTAGTGACGTAGGTGTAGAGTTCCTGTTCAGTTACAGTGTGAAGTGTGAGTATGGAGTCAACAGCGTGGTCAGTGTCATCGACCACAGGCAAACCGCCCGAATCTATACTTGCTGCCAAGTTGGGACCAACGTTGGCGAAGTACTCATTAAATTCGTCGGCTACCTGTAATCTACAGTCGTTGTCAACATTCAGTCTGTTTCCTGAAAATTGTGTAAGCGGGAAAATGTCCTTTCTATTACCTCTACCAGCTAATTCGTTTAATGTACTCCAGAACGTTTTTGGATTGTTTTTAGAATTTGAAAGTTTTTCCCTAAAATAATTGTATTTAGCTAGTTTTGTATCTTGATTTAACTCATTTTTGATTCTTTGAAATTTTGAAAGCAATTCCATATTAAAAGGTTGTCTCCTAACTAACTTGCTCAATTTGTCCCTATCCCTTATTTTTCGTACCAAGTCATGGGTGATCCATGGTTTGAGTGGCCTCAGCCTCGGTTTGAGAACAGGTCTTTGTTTGGTGGATTTATTTACACAATCTTTAATTTTAACAAAAAGAATGTCTGTAGATGTGTTAACGTCACTCGTTTGTGAGACGTCTGACCAATCACACTCTTTAATGTTTAAGCTCAAAGATGTTTTGTCAATGTAAGTGTTTGTGTTGTGTGACGTGTCCTTAGTGTAAGGGTTGTGACTTATTTGTAGGCAGATACTGTAGTGATCAGTTATGTCCGTCCTCACCACAGCAGTTTGTAAGGCAGTGTAATCATTGTGGTTTACAAATATGTGGTCAATATTTGTTTGACTATTTCCTACTACTCTAGTAGGTGTATTTATGCCACATATAAAACCGTGTTCGAAAAAAACGTCCAAGTAGCGTTCAGTTTTGTAGTCAGTTTCTATTAAGTTAGCGTTAGTGTCACCCATGAAGACGTATGTGTTGCAGTCATTTTTGTTCTCATAGTAATGTCTAAGAGCGTTAGTAAAGTTGTCTAAGTCACTGTCATGTGTACGGTACACAGTCAGAACGTTACATCTAGTTCCTTGATGGACAAAGTCCAAGGCCAGTCCGTGCACATCGCCCAGCTCCAGTTCCTTGCATTCACACACATTCACTCTCTCACTCACATACATCATTACCCCATCATTTTTATTTTTTCCCCGAGTCGTACAATACAATTTATACCCCTCTATGTCCAACCCCGTCCCCCCATCCCTACCCAGCCATGTCTCCCCAAGCGCTATGAAATCAAACCTTACATCGATTGACTGTAACATTAATAGAAGTGTATCGACATTTTTATTGTAACTACGAATGTTCATGTAGAAAAAATTGTATGAGCAACTTTTAAAAACAGAGCTTATGTCCTTAAAACTATCAACTATTGTACAGTCTATCTGCCTATACTGATCAAGAAACAAATTGGAATCCTCCATGTTCCCTAAAAAATGTAAACAAAATGATTTTTAGCTATTTCAAGATTGAATCAAAACAAAAACCAGTCGCCGCTGAAAGGCCCCACCCAGTCCCTCGTCCACTAATGTAAGCATATCGATTACAAATTTAAGTTATCTGTCAGCTTCATTACACACACTTATCTTTCATGACATGAAAAAATTTAAATGTTAATTAACTACTTGGAAAATTAATTTTCTTGGCCTTTCTGTATAAGTATGTCTTATTTTATTACATCACATTTATTCTAAAGCAATATTTTATATTTAATATTAATAGTCAAACAAATGAAGTGGTAAATATGGTGATATAATATGAATAGATAACGCAATAGATGAGATTTTTTTTTATTTTTTTACTGTATTTTGCATGTCTGTAAAATTAGATTAACTCTTAAAATAAATAGATAGAAATTCATTTTTCTTTTAAAATATAAACCAAATATAACTTTAAGTGTAAATGGCTTAGTAATATAATTAATTTATGTTGCATGCCCTTGCAAAAATACATTGATCCATTCTCCATACCTAAAGTAATTGAGATAAGAAACATTCAAATATACGTTGTGAAATTGAGTAAGTTCAAGTAGGTACTTCAAAGCTAAACACTTAAATACAAAAATATTTCTTTCATGCCCTAGCTTATATTTTAAATTAAATAATAAATAAATAAATTATCAGGCAATCATTTAAAACTTCGATGTTAAAACTTAAGTTTGAAAAATAAATAATAATATAAATAAATAGCAAGAAAATATATAACTATGTTTATCAAGGTGCGTGCAAAACCTAAATAAAGTAAATACTATTGTTAGTGTGACTGATATTATACCTTAACATATTTACAGCGCGATATTGTTTTTACACATCCTGGCCACTGCGATCTTCACACCTGTCCGTTGTTTCGGCTGTTTCTTCACCATTGTCCTCGTCGTTGGTCTGCTTCTGCTGAACCGCCGCCCCCGCTGCCGCCTCCACGTCCTTGACGCTCCTCACTCGCTTCGGTCTCTCGTTAGGTGTCTTCCTCACAAGTATTTTACCTTCCTTCACCCATGCAAATGCTAAACGTTTCTCTTTGACTAATGTCTTGGCGTGGTTTAATGTTGCCTTACTGTGAGCTGACAGGTGTTCGTTTATGAAGACAGGTGAGTTGGGGAAGCTTCGGTGGACCATGAAGGCTGTCAGGTTCTCTGGAAGATCTTTGGCTGAGCTGATCCATGCATGCTTGGCAGTCCGTCTGATGAAGCGCACGATGATGTTGGGGAAGCGCTGGCGACTCGAAGGTACTCGGTGCGCGATAGAGATGTCATCACGCCTCCAGGGCGTCTTTATAGCGTTGGCGACTGCTTGCAGCACTACGTAGACATCCTCGTCCTTAGTCAGGGGGACTCCGACGATCTCTAGATTGTCTATTCTGCTGTATTGTTGCAGTTCCTGAAGGTCTTCCGTCAAAGTGCCGAACTGCTTGGACAGGTCATCACACCGTGATTTGAGCACGCCATACTCCTCTCTTAACAGGAGTTCATTCATATATAATTATTATTATAAAAAGATTTAAAATATGTATTTATATTATGATAAAAAAACCTGTCAATATTTAATTGCATATTATCCTTCCTATAATATTAATATATATGTATTATTATTATTAAAAACATTATTAAAAAGTGTTCATTCATATATAATTATAATTATAAAAAATATTATAAAATATGTATTTATATTATGATCAAAAACATTTATATATATTTATTTGTATATTATCCTTCCTATAATATTATTATATATGTATTATTAATAACAAAAACATTATTAAAAAGTGTTCATTCATATATAATTATTATTATAAAAATATTATAAAATATGTATTTATATTATGATCAAAAACATTTATATATATTTATTTGTATATTATCCTTCCTATAATATTATTATATATGTATTATTAATAACAAAAACATTATTAAAAAGTGTTCATTCATATATTATTATTATTATAAAAATATTATAAAATATGTATTTATATTATGATCAAAAACATTTATATATATTTATTTGTATATTATCCTTTCTATAATATTATTATATATGTATTATTCATAACAAAAACATTATTAAAAAGTGTTCATTCATATATAATTATAATTATAAAAAAACTTTAAACTATGTATTTATATTATGATCAAAAAACCTGTCAATATTTATTTGCATATTATCGTTTCTATAATATTATTATATTTGTATTATTAATTACAAAAACATTACTAAAAAGTGTTCATTCATATATAATTATTATTATAAAAAAACTTTAAACTATGTATTTATATTATGTTCAAAAAAATTTATATTATGATAAAAAAAACTGTGAATATTTATTTGCATATTATCCTTCCTATAATATTATTATATATGTATTATTAATTACAAAAACATCATTAAAAAGTGTTCATTCATATATAATTATTATTATAAAAATATTATAAAATATGTATTTATATTATGATCAAAAACATTTATATATATTTATTTGTATATTATCCTTCCTATAATATTATTATATATGTATTATTAATAACAAAAACATCATTAAAAAGTGTTCATTCATATATAATTATTTTTATATAAAAATTATAAAATATGTATTTATATTATGATAAAAAAAACCTGTCAATATTTAATTGCATATTATCCTTACTATAATATTAATATATATGTATTATTATTATTAAAAACATTATTAAAAAGTGTTCATTCATATATAATTATAATTATAAAAATATTATAAAATATGTATTTATATTATGATCAAAAACATTTTTATATATTTATTTGTATATTATCCTTCCTATAATATTATTATATATGTATTATTCATAACAAGAACATTATTAAAAAGTGTTCATTCATATATAATTATAATTATAAAAAAACTTTAAACTATGTATTTATATTATGATCAAAAAAACCTGTCAATATTTATTTTCATATTATCGTTTCTATAATATTATTATATTTGTATTATTAATTACAAAAACATTACTAAAAAGTGTTCATTCATATATAATTATTATTATAAAAAAACTTTAAACTATGTATTTATATTATGATCAAAAAAACCTGTCAATATTTATTTGCATATTATCGTTTCTATAATATTATTATATTTGTATTATTAATTACAAAAACATTACTAAAAAGTGTTCATTCATATATTATTATTATTATAAAAAACTTTAAAATATGTATTTATATTATGATAAAAAAACCTGTGAATATTTATTTGCATATTATCCTTCCTATAATATTATTATATATGTATTATTAATAACAAAAACATTATTAAAAAGTGTTCATTCATATATAATTATTATTATAAAAATATTATAAAATATGTATTTATATTATGATCAAAAACATTTATATATATTTATTTGTATATTATCCTTCCTATAATATTATTATATATGTATTATTCATAACAAAAACATTATTAAAAAGTGTTCATTCATATATTATTATTATTTAAAAATATTATAAAATATGTATTTATATTATGATCAAAAACATTTATATATATTTATTTGTATATTATCCTTCCTATAATATTATTATATATGTATTATTCATAACAAAAACATTATTAAAAAGTGTTCATTCATATATAATTATAATTATAAAAAAACTTTAAACTATGTATTTATATTATGATCAAAAAAACCTGTCAATATTTATTTGCATATTATCGTTTCTATAATATTATTATATTTGTATTATTAATTACAAAAACATTACTAAAAAGTGTTCATTCATATATAATTATTATTATAAAAAAACTTTAAACTATGTATTTATATTATGATCAAAAAAACCTGTCAATATTTTTTTGCATATTATCGTTTCTATAATATTATTATATGTGTATTATTAATTACAAAAACATTACTAAAAAGTGTTCATTCATATATTATTATTATTATAAAAATCTTTAAAATATGTATTTATATTATGATCAAAAAAACCTGTGAATATTTATTTGCATATTATCCTTCCTATAATATTATTATATATGTATTATTAATAACAAAAACATTATTCAAAAGTGTTCATTCATATATAATTATTATTATAAAAATATTATAAAATATGTATTTATATTATGATCAAAAACATTTATATATATTTATTTGTATATTATCCTTCCTATAATATTATTATATATGTATTATTAATAACAAAAACATCATTAAAAAGTGTTCATTCATATATAATTATTTTTATATAAAAATTATAAAATATGTATTTATATTATGATAAAAAAAACCTGTCAATATTTAATTGCATATTATCCTTACTATAATATTATTATATATGTATTATTCATAACAAAAACATTATTAAAAAGTGTTTATTCATATATAATTATAATTATAAAAAAACTTTAAACTATGTATTTATATTATGATCAAAAAAACCTGTGAATATTTATTTGCATATTATCCTTCCTATAATATTATTATATATGTATTATTAATAACAAAAACATTATTAAAAAGTGTTCATTCATATATAATTATTATTATAAAAATATTATAAAATATGTATTTATATTATGATCAAAAACATTTATATATATTTATTTGTATATTATCCTTCCTATAATATTATTATATATGTATTATTCATAACAAAAACATTATTAAAAAGTGTTCATTCATATATAATTATAATTATAAAAAAACTTTAAACTATGTATTTATATTATGATCAAAAAAACCTGTCAATATTTATTTGCATATTATCGTTTCTATAATATTATTATATTTGTATTATTAATTACAAAAACATTACTAAAAAGTGTTTATTCATATATAATTATTATTATAAAAAAACTTTAAACTATGTATTTATATTATGATCAAAAAAACCTTTCAATATTTATTTCCATATTATCGTTTCTATAATATTATTATATTTGGATTATTAATTACAAAAACATTACTAAAAAGTGTTCATTCATATATTATTATTATTATAAAAAACTTTAAAATATGTATTTATATTATGATAAAAAAACCTGTGAATATTTATTTGCATATTATTCTTCCTATAATATTATTATATATGTATTATTAATAACAAAAACATTATTAAAAAGTGTTCATTCATATATAATTATTATTATAAAAATATTATAAAATATGTATTTATATTATGATCAAAAACATTTATATATATTTATTTGTATATTATCCTTCCTATAATATTATTATATATATATTATTAATAACAAAAACATTATTCAAAAGTGTTCATTCATATATAATTATTATTATAAAAATATTATAAAATATGTATTTATATTATGATCAAAAACATTTATATATATTTATTTGTATATTATCCTTCCTATAATATTGTTATATATGTATTATTAATAACAAAAACATCATTAAAAAGTGTTCATTCATATATAATTATTTTTATATAAAAATTATAAAATATGTATTTATATTATTATAAAAAAACCTGTCAATATTTAATTGCTTATTATCCTTACTATAATATTAATATATATGTATTATTATTATTAAAAAGTGTTCATTCATATATAATTATAATTATAAAAATATTATAAAATATGTATTTATATTATGATCAAAAACATTTTTATATATTTATTGTATATTATCCTTCCTATAATATTATTATATATGTAATATTCATAACAAAAACATTATTAAAAAGTGTTCATTCATATATAATTATTATTATAAAAATATTATAAAATATGTATTTATATTATGATCAAAAACATTTATATATATTTATTTGTATATTATCCTTCCTATAATATTATTATATATGTATTATTCATAACTAAAACATTATTAAAAAGTGTTCATTCATATATTATTATTATTATAAAAATATTATAAAATATGTATTTATATTATGATCAAAAACATTTATATATATTTATTTGTATATTATCCTTCCTATAATATTATTATATATATATTATTAATAACAAAAACATTATTCAAAAGTATTCATTCATATAAAATTATTATTATAAAAATATTAAAAATATGTATTTATATTATGATCAAAAACATTTATATATATTTATTTGTATATTATCCTTCCTATAATATTATTATATATGTATTATTAATTACAAAAACATCATTAAAAAGTGTTCATTCATATATAATTATTTTTATATAAAAATTTTAAAATATGTATTTATATTATGATAAAAAAAACCTGTCAATATTTAATTGCATATTATCCTTACTATAATATTAATATATATGTATTATTATTATTAAAAACATTATTAAAAAGTGTTCATTCATATATAATTATAATTATAAAAATATTATAAAATATGTATTTATATTATGATCAAAAACATTTATATATATTTATTTGTATATTATCCTTCCTATAATATTATTATATATGTATTATTAATAACAAAAACATTATTAAAAAGTGTTCATTCATATATAATTATTATTATAAAAATATTATAAAATATGTATTTATATTATGATCAAAAACATTTATATATATTTATTTGTATATTATCCTTCCTATAATATTATTATATGTGTATTATTCATAACTAAAACATTATTAAAAAGTGTTCATTCATATATTATTATTATTATAAAAATATTATAAAATATGTATTTATATTATGATCAAAAACATTTATATATATTTATTTGTATATTATCCTTCCTATAATATTATTATATATGTATTATTCATAACAAAAACATTATTAAAAAGTGTTCATTCATATATAATTATAATTATAAAAAAACTTTAAACTATGTATTTATATTATGATCAAAAAAACCTGTGAATATTTATTTGCATATTATCCTTCCTATAATATTATTAAATATGTATTATTAATAACAAAAACATTATTAAAAAGTGTTCATTCATATATAATTATTATTATAAAAATATTATAAAATATGTATTTATATTATGATCAAAAACATTTATATATATTTATTTGTATATTATCCTTCCTATAATATTAATATATATGTATTATTATTATTAAAAACATTATTAAAAAGTGTTCATTCATATATAATTATAATTATAAAAATATTATAAAATATGTATTTATATTATGATCAAAAACATTTATATATATTTATTTGTATATTATCCTTACTATAATATTATTATATATGTATTATTAATAACAAAAACATTATTCAAAAGTGTTTATTCATATATAATTATTATTATAAAAATATTATAAAATATGTATTTATATTATGATCAAAAACATTTATATATATATTTATTTGTATATTATCCTTCCTATAATATTATTATATATGTATTATTAATAACAAAAACATCATTAAAAAGTGTTCATTCATATATAATTATTTTTATATAAAAATTATAAAATATGTATTTATATTATGATAAAAAAAAATTGTCAATATTTAATTGCATATTATCCTTACTATAATATTAATATATATGTATTATTATTATTAAAAACATTATTAAAAAGTGTTCATTCATATATAATTATAATTATAAAAATATTATAAAATATGTATTTATATTATGATCAAAAACATTTTTATATATTTATTTGTATATTATCTTTCCTATAATATTATTATATATGTATTATTCATAACAAAAACATTATTAAAAAGTGTTCATTCATATATAATTATAATTATAAAAAAACTTTAAACTATGTATTTATATTATGATCAAAAAAACCTGTCAATATTTATTTTAATATTATCGTTTCTATAATATTATTATAATTGTATTATTAATTACAAAAACATTACTAAAAAGTGTTCATTCATATATAATTATTATTATAAAAAACTTTAAAATATGTATTTATATTATGATAAAAAAACCTGTGAATATTTATTTGCATATTATCCTTCCTATAATATTATTATATATGTATTATTAATTACAAAAACATCATTAATAATTGTTCATTCATATATAATTATTTTTATATAAAAATTTTAAAATATGTATTTATAATATGATAAAAAAAACCTGTCAATATTTAATTGCATATTATCCTTACTATAATATTAATATATATGTATTATTATTATTAAAATCATTATTAAAAAGTGTTCATTCATATATAATTATAATTATAAAAATATTATAAAATATGTATTTATATTATGATCAAAAACATTTATATATATTTATTTGTATATTATCCTTCCTATAATATTATTATATATGTATTATTAATAACAAAAACATTATTAAAAAGTGTTCATTCATATAAAATTATTATTATAAAAATATTATAAAATATGTATTTATATTATGATCAAAAACATTTATATATATTTATTTGTATATTATCCTTCCTATAATATTATTATATATGTATTATTCATAACAAAAACATTATTAAAAAGTGTTCATTTATATATAATTATAATTATAAAAAAACTTTAAACTATGTATTTATATTATGATCAAAAAAACCTGTCAATATTTATTTGCATATTATCGTTTCTATAATATTATTATATTTGTATTATTAATTACAAAAACATTACTAAAAAGTGTTCATTCATATATAATTATTATTATAAAAAAACTTTAAACTATGTATTTATATTATGATCAAAAAAACCTGTCAATATTTATTTGCATATTATCGTTTCTATAATATTATTATATTTGTATTATTAATTACAAAAACATTACTAAAAAGTGTTTATTCATACATTATTATTATTATAAAAAACTTTAAAATATGTATTTATATTATGATAAAAAAACCTGTGAATATTTATTTGCATATTATCCTTCCTATAATATTATTATATATGTATTATTAATAACAAAAACATTATTAAAAAGTGTTCATTCATATATAATTATTATTATAAAAATATTATAAAATATGTATTTATATTATGATCAAAAACATTTTTATATATTTATTTGTATATTATCCTTCCTATAATATTATTATATATGTATTATTAATAACAAAAACATTATTAAAAAGTGTTCATTCATATATTATTATTATTATAAAATTATTATAAAATATGTATTTATATTATGATCAAAAACATTTATATATATTTATTTGTATATTATCCTTCCTATAATATTATTATATATGTATTATTCATAACAAAAACATTATTAAAAAGTGTTCATTCATATAAAATTATAATTATAAAAAAACTTTAAACTATGTATTTATATTATGATCAAAAAAACCTGTCAATATTTATTTGCATATTATCGTTTCTATAATATTATTATATTTGTATTATTAATTACAAACACATTACTAAAAAGTGTTCATTCATATATAATTATAATTATAAAAAAACTTTAAACTATGTATTTATATTATGATCAAAAAAACCTGTCAATATTTATTTGCATATTATCGTTTCTATAATATTATTATATTTTGTATTATTAATTACAAAAACATTACTAAAAAGTGTTCATTCATATATAATTATTATTATAAAAAAACTTTAAACTATGTATTTATATTATGATCAAAAAAACCTGTCAATATTTATTTGCATATTATCGTTTCTATAATATTATTATATTTGGATTATTAATTACAAAAACATTACTAAAAAGTGTTCATATATTATTATTATTATAAAAAACTTTAAAATATGTACTTATATTATGATAAAAAAACCTGTGAATATTTATTTGCATATTATCCTTCCTATAATATTATTATATATGTATTATTAATAACAAAAACATCATTAAAAAGTGTTCATTCATATATAATTATTATTATAAAAATATTATAAAATATGTATTTATATTATGATCAAAAACATTTATATATTTATTTGTATATTATCCTTCCTATAATATTATTATATATGTATTATTAATAACAAAAACATCATTAAAAAGTGTTCATTCATATATAATTATTTTTATATAAAAATTATAAAATATGTATTTATATTATGATAAAAAAAAACCTGTCAATATTTAATTGCATATTATCCTTACTATAATATTAATATATATGTATTATTATTATTAAAAACATTAATAAAAAGTGTTCATTCATATATAATTATAATTATAAAAATATTATAAAATATGTATTTATATTATGATCAAAAACATTTTTATATATTTATTTGTATATTATCCTTCCTATAATATTATTATATATGTATTATTCATAACAAAAACATTATTAAAAAGTGTTCATTCATATATAATTATAATTATAAAAAAACTTTAAACTATGTATTTATATTATGATCAAAAAAACCTGTCAATATTTATTTTCATATTATCGTTTCTATAATATTATTATATTTGTATTATTAATTACAAAAACATTACTAAAAAGTGTTCATTCATATATAATTATTAATATAAAAAACTTTTAAATATGTATTTATATTATGATAAAAAAAAACTGTGAATATTTATTTGCATATTATCCTTCCTATAATATTATTATATATGTATTATTAATTACAAAAACATCATTAAAAAGTGTTCATTCATATATAATTATTATTATAAAAATATTATAAAATATGTATTTATATTATGATCAAAAACATTTATATATATTTATTTGTATATTATCCTTCCTATAATATTATTATATATGTATTATTAATAACAAAAACATTATTAAAAAGTGTTCATTCATATATAATTATTATTATAAAAATATTATAAAATATGTATTTATATTATGATCAAAAACATTTATATATATTTATTTGTATATTATCCTTCCTATAATATTATTATATATGTATTATTCATAACAAAAACATTATTAAAAAGTGTTCATTCATATATTATTATTATTATAAAAATAATATAAAATATGTATTTATATTATGATCAAAAACATTTATATATATTTATTTGTATATTATCCTTCCTATAATATTATTATATATGTATTATTCATAACAAAAACATTATTAAAAAGTGTTCATTCATATATAATTATAATTATAAAAAAACTTTAAACTATGTATTTATATTATGATCAAAAAAACCTGTCAATATTTATTTTAATATTATCGTTTCTATAATATTATTATAATTGTATTATTAATTACAAAAACATTACTAAAAAGTGTTCATTCATATATAATTATTATTATAAAAAACTTTAAAATATGTATTTATATTATGATAAAAAAACCTGTGAATATTTATTTGCATATTATCCTTCCTATAATATTATTATATATGTATTATTAATTACAAAAACATCATTAATAATTGTTCATTCATATATAATTATTTTTATATAAAAATTTTAAAATATGTATTTATAATATGATAAAAAAAACCTGTCAATATTTAATTGCATATTATCCTTACTATAATATTAATATATATGTATTATTATTATTAAAATCATTATTAAAAAGTGTTCATTCATATATAATTATAATTATAAAAATATTATAAAATATGTATTTATATTATGATCAAAAACATTTATATATATTTATTTGTATATTATCCTTCCTATAATATTATTATATATGTATTATTAATAACAAAAACATTATTCAAAAGTGTTCATTCATATATAATTATTATTATAAAAATATTATAAAATATGTATTTATATTATGATCAAAAACATTTATATATATTTATTTGTATATTATCCTTCCTATAATATTATTATATATGTATTATTAATAACAAAAACATCATTAAAAAGTGTTCATTCATATATAATTATTTTTATATAAAAATTATAAAATATGTATTTATATTATGATAAAAAAAAACCTGTCAATATTTAATTGCATATTATCCTTACTATAATATTAATATATATGTATTATTATTATTAAAAACATTAATAAAAAGTGTTCATTCATATATAATTATAATTATAAAAATATTATAAAATATGTATTTATATTATGATCAAAAACATTTTTATATATTTATTTGTATATTATCCTTCCTATAATATTATTATATATGTATTATTCATAACAAAAACATTATTAAAAAGTGTTCATTCATATATAATTATAATTATAAAAAAACTTTAAACTATGTATTTATATTATGATCAAAAAAACCTGTCAATATTTATTTGCATATTATCGTTTCTATAATATTATTATATTTTGTATTATTAATTACAAAAACATTACTAAAAAGTGTTCATTCATATATAATTATTATTATAAAAAAACTTTAAACTATGTATTTATATTATGATCAAAAAAACCTGTCAATATTTATTTGCATATTATCGTTTCTATAATATTATTATATTTGGATTATTAATTACAAAAACATTACTAAAAAGTGTTCATATATTATTATTATTATAAAAAACTTTAAAATATGTACTTATATTATGATAAAAAAACCTGTGAATATTTATTTGCATATTATCCTTCCTATAATATTATTATATATGTATTATTAATAACAAAAACATTATTAAAAAGTGTTCATTCATATATAATTATTATTATAAAAATATTATAAAATATGTATTTATATTATGATCAAAAACATTTATATATATTATTTGTATATTATCCTTCCTATAATATTATTATATATGTATTATTAATAACAAAAACATTATTCAAAAGTGTTCATTCATATATAATTATTATTATAAAAATATTATAAAATATGTATTTATATTATGATCAAAAACATTTATATATATTTATTTGTATATTATCCTTCCTATAATATTATTATATATGTATTATTAATAACAAAAACATCATTAAAAAGTGTTCATTCATATATAATTATTGTTATATAAAAATTATAAAATATGTATTTATATTATGATAAAAAAAACCTGTCAATATTTAATTGCATATTATCCTTACTATAATATTAATATATATGTATTATTATTATTAAAAACATTATTAAAAAGTGTTCATTCATATATAATTATAATTAAAAAAATATTATAAAATATGTATTTATATTATGATCAAAAACATTTTTATATATTTATTTGTATATTATCCTTCCTATAATATTATTATATATGTATTATTCATAACAAAAACATTATTAAAAAGTGTTCATTCATATATAATTATAATTATAAAAAAACTTTAAACTATGTATTTAAATTATGATCAAAAAAACCTGTCAATATTTATTTTCATATTATCGTTTCTATAATATTATTATATTTGTATTATTAATTACAAAAACATTACTAAAAAAGTGTTCATTCATATATAATTATTATTATAAAAAACTTTTAAATATGTATTTATATTATGATAAAAAAAAACTGTGAATATTTATTTGCATATTATCCTTCCTATAATATTATTATATATGTATTATTAATTACAAAAACATCATTAAAAAGTGTTCATTCATATATAATTATTATTATAAAAATATTATAAAATATGTATTTATATTATGATCAAAAACATTTATATATTTATTTGTATATTATCCTTCCTATAATATTATTATATATGTATTATTAATAACAAAAACATCATTAAAAAGTGTTCATTCATATATAATTATTTTTATATAAAAATTATAAAATATGTATTTATATTATGATAAAAAAAAA
Source organism: Macrosteles quadrilineatus (assembly GCF_028750875.1). Taxonomy (NCBI): domain Eukaryota; kingdom Metazoa; phylum Arthropoda; class Insecta; order Hemiptera; family Cicadellidae; genus Macrosteles; species Macrosteles quadrilineatus. The sequence continues at coordinate 89,955 of NW_026542937.1, forward strand.
ACCTGTCAATATTTAATTGCATATTATCCTTCCTATAATATTATTATATATGTATTATTAATAACAAAAACATTATTAAAAAGTGTTCATTCATATATAATTATTATTATAAAAATATTATAAAATATGTATTTATATTATGATCAAAAACATTTATATATATTTATTTGTATATTATCCTTCCTATAATATTATTATATATGTATTATTCATAACAAAAACATTATAAAAAGTGTTCATTCATATATTATTATTATTATAAAAATATTATAAAATATGTATTTATATTATGATCAAAAACATTTATATATATTTATTTGTATATTATCCTTCCTATAATATTATTATATATGTATTATTCATAACAAAAACATTATTAAAAAGTGTTCATTCATATATAATTATAATTATAAAAAAACTTTAACTATGTATTTATATTATGATCAAAAAAACCTGTCAATATTTATTTGCATATTATCGTTTCTATAATATTATTATATTTGTATTATTAATTACAAAAACATTACTAAAAAGTGTTAATTCATATATAATTATTATTATAAAAAAACTTTAAACTATGTAATTATATTATGATCAAAAAAACCTGTCAATATTTTTTTGCATATTATCGTTTCTATAATATTATTATATTTGTATTACTAATTACAAAAACATTACTAAAAAGTGTTCATTCATATATTATTATTATTATAAAAAACTTTAAAATATGTATTTATATTATGATAAAAAAACTGTGAATATTTATTTGCATATTATCCTTCCTATAATATTATTATATATGTATTATTAATAACAAAAACATTATTAAAAGTGTTCATTCATATATAATTATTATTATAAAAATATTATAAAATATGTATTTATATTATGATCAAAAACATTTATATATATTTATTTGTATATTATCCTTCCTATAATATTATTATATATGTATTATTAATAACAAAAACATTATTCAAAAGTGTTCATTCATATATAATTATTATTATAAAAATATTATAAAATATGTATTTATATTATGATCAAAAACATTTATATATATTTATTTGTATATTATCCTTCCTATAATATTATTATATATGTATTATTAATAACAAAAACATCATTAAAAAGTGTTCATTCATATATAATTATTTTTATATAAAAATTATAAAATATGTATTTATATTATGATAAAAAAAAACCTGTCAATATTTAATTGCATATTATCCTTACTATAATATTAATATATATGTATTATTATTATTAAAAACATTAATAAAAAGTGTTCATTCATATATAATTATAATTATAAAAATATTATAAAATATGTATTTATATTATGATCAAAAACATTTTTATATATTTATTTGTATATTATCCTTCCTATAATATTATTATATATGTATTATTCATAACAAAAACATTATTAAAAAGTGTTCATTCATATATAATTATAATTATAAAAAAACTTTAAACTATGTATTTATATTATGATCAAAAAAACCTGTCAATATTTATTTGCATATTATCGTTTCTATAATATTATTATATTGTATTATTAATTACAAAAACATTACTAAAAAGTGTTCATTCATATATTATTATTATTATAAAAAACTTTAAAATATGTATTTATATTATGATAAAAAAACCTGTGAATATTTATTTGCATATTATCCTTCCTATAATATTATTATATATGTATTATTAATAACAAAAACATTATTAAAAAGTGTTCATTCATATATAATTATTATTATAAAAATATTATAAAATATGTATTTATATTATGATCAAAAACATTTATATATATTTATTTGTATATTATCCTTCCTAAAATATTATTATATATGTATTATTAATAACAAAAACATTATTCAAAAGTGTTCATTCATATATAATTATTATTATAAAAATATTATAAAATATGTATTTATATTATGATCAAAAACATTTATATATATTTATTTGTATATTATCCTTCCTTTTATATTATTATATATGTATTATTCATAACAAAAACATCATTAAAAAGTGTTCATTCATATATAATTATTTTTATATAAAAATTATAAAATATGTATTTATATTATGATAAAAAAAACCTGTCAATATTTAATTGCATATTATCCTTACTATAATATTAATATATATGTAT